>NC_052501.1:32448650-32464852 GCF_016617805.1 Bactrocera tryoni
GGTTGTGAGTACCCCAATATAAATATTTTTATGCTATATTAAAATAACTGACTTTTGAACATTCAGTACAAATACAAGGGCATTAAGTTTGTTAGCTCTCAATTAGTAAAAGTTTTTAAGAATTTTCCATTGAAAATTAATGATGCGTTACTTGACAAAACATTTCATCAAATACATTTATATTTCATGTTTTCTTTAATTACCTTTGTTTTACATTTTATTTAGTGGTCTAGAGCGAGGCAACAAATCCCTCTGTTAACATATTTTTTTGTTAAGATTTCAATCTGGCCATCCCACATTTCCAATTGTTAAACGTCAAAACCTCCTGAACTTTGACAGCTGATCGAGTTCACGAGGTTTTGACGTTTAGCAATTGCTCTCTCACTTCCAATGAGAGATGAGTTGGACATCTTTTTATCTGTGCATTCTGCGATGAACATCAAGTTTCGGAGGATGTCATTAAACCGTAAACTGATATTTCCCTCATCTAGCCCTCGTTCGCCCTTTGCTAAATTTGCGGGCTAAAAATTTGCTCATCCCTGGTCTATTTTTAAATAAGACATATCTGGCATACCATAAAATCAATCAAAATGCAAAACGGCAACCAGAGGGTCGGAATTCATTACATCAGAGATATTATTTGGATTATTTGGAACAAGGTCTCAACCAATTCCATTAATATTAAGCGCTAAACGAGATAATTAACCTAAATGGTACTACTTGAAAACATATTTTCAAGCAATTTTATCGTATAGTATATTTATAAAGTCTAGTTTTTGAAAATAATGAAAATTATATGTAGTAAGGAAAGTTTTCTGATTACCATTCACTTGGGAGTAGCCAGAAACCGTCATTTTACATATGGCTCAAGCAGCTCATGACTTCCGGTCTTTGACCAAGTATCTTCTGGGTAGCCGAAGAACATCCGTTTGAAGTCGAGCTAAAGTGAGAAGGCCAACCATCCCCCCTAAGAGTTGTGCGTTGTGTTTGGGACACGCCACGTAAAAAACGGCCCCAACTAAAAATTACCAACAGCCTCGGAAGAGAAACCATCCTTTTAATGACGACCATAGCAAAGGACATCTCCTGTCATCAAGCAAACAATCGTCGCACTCGCGCAACAATGTCAGCCTCGAAATCTAACGCTGAATAAAGCCAATAGGGGCTACTTCAGACTGAGTACGCAATCGAGAAGTAAATTCCTTTCAAAGCTGGTTTTCGGGGCAATACCCACCGTTGGAAAGACCAGTTGGGTTGGAGAAGGACCTGGCCTCGTTTGTAATCTACATTTTGGGCATTGAACTATAATACATATATACATTATATGTTCAGTTAATTTTGTAAAGATATCGTACACATTGGCCGACAAATATATACGGTATAAAGCCAACCGGAAGTTTGAAAATCTTATATTAGGTAGAGGTAGTTTTGAACCAATTTTCTCTTTTTTTCGGATGACTTTTATTATTACCAAAAAAAGAAACTCTCTGAGTATCATTAAGGTACCATCGCCAATATATAGATTTTTGATGATCTTGATATTAGTTATAGACAAGTTTACACCTGATTTTATCCATTTCAGACAAAAAGATGCACCGTTATTATAAAAACAGTATAAAGTCAGCCATAAGTTCGAAAATCTTGCAATTAGCTATATGAGGGCTAAAGGAATTGTTGCTCCGATTCAAGCCATTTTTAAAATAGAGTCGTTACTATTATCAGAAACAGATGTTCTCTGAATTTCTATAATATATCTCACAGATCTATTGCACTAGTGCAAAGTTTTATTCGGATACATTGATTGCTTCTTGATTTGAATACTGGAAAGTGAAAGAATCATATGGAATAAAATTGTGTTATATGGGAAGTAAACCTGATTTCGTCCATTTTTCACCTAAAAAAGTGTGTGGATTATGACTCAGATGCATTTACTAAATTTCAGTAGTCTGAACAAAATCGTTATATAGGAAGTTTTGTTTGAAGTTTGTTATTATAGAATAGTTTCGGAGTTATTTACTTTAAACCTCTTAGAGAAACGACGAAAATTTTAAATATTGGGTTTATGAAGTAAAATGGAGGCGAGGATAGCATAATATTTGGTATGAGGTATGGTAAAGTCTACTCCGATTTCTTCTATAATATACACAGATTGAAGGATAATTTCTATAAAAAATTTGCAATGGGAACTTTAATCCACATATTTGATATCTGGGGACTTCAATAATTTTCAACCGATTTGGAAAATTTTTGGTCATATATACCTCAAAGGCACTATTTGCGAATCCTTTATCTTGTCATATTGATCACTTCTTCATTCGTAAAATTAAATGCCTCTGGCGTATTAATTTATTGATTTGTCGCGCTTTACTGCGATCTCTTGTGCCAAATTACGTTTTGCGGCAGTGGTCCGATTATTCTATTTTTCTATTTTATGCTTTGCTTAGCCTAAGGTTTACATTAATTATGAACTATTCAATATAGTGAAACTGAATTTTTGTATAAAAACGAAAAAAAATAAAACGTTAATAGTGCAACTAGTGAATTTCTTTCGTCCTTCCGTAGTGACAACGTAATTGTTGTTGCTCTCTCTTCATCTCATTTGATCAATATTGCCAATGCTCAATTTGTATACATGGTTTTGCACACATCTAGGTTTTCAGTTATAATATTTCATAATGTAAAACGTCAAAACTGAAACTTAATTATTAAAAAATAGTCACCTAATTATATAAAATAGTATTCGACTGTAATTTTGAGTTAGTTTAAGAATATTTCAAATATATTCAAGTTTTTTTTTTTATTTTAATTACTACAAAATATTGTCCAGTATCTCCCTACTTTAAAGAGAGCAATCTCGTTAAGAGAACAAACACGTTTCTACGGAAAAAATACAATTTTGGCAAACATGCCGTAACGGACCGCAGAAGCGGTTATGAGTTTTAAGGGGGTATTCTACTCTAGAATTTTGAAGAATTCGATTATTTTTCATATATTTAAAGTTTAGACCCTTAAGAACATATCCTCCAAAGGATTTTTAAAAATTAAAATTATTTTAAGAGCTACAGTTACTTTAGTGACGCAGTACCTAGCCCGGTTCGACCGTATCGAATTTTTTAAAGTCGTTTTTCTCGAAACTACTTTTTTCCACACGGTACCGGCATTACCTTAAGTTCTATACAACCGATTTACTTGAAATTTTGTGTGAACCTCCTTTATATAATCCTTTTTCGTTCCTACCAGCATCGTGTCAAAATTTTTGTTTTTAATATTTAAAAAAAATTCTGGAATTTCAAAAAAAAATTATTTAATTATTTTTATTTTCTGGCAGTCGCCATTTTTCAAAAAAAAAATTTTCGTGTTCCCTAAGCAGTCGACATTTTTCAAAAAAAAAATGGTGGGGACTATAACAGCATCCTTACTGATTAAGAATTTCTTTTGATTTTTTTTTTTTGAGACCACCTGGAGAGTCAGGATCAATGTCACCAGGATGTGCCATTTTTTTTTTACACCTGTCTGTACAAATAGCGCCATAGGTCCCGCAATCACAATACATTAATCCTATTCAAAACACTGGAACTATTTGTAAAGCCGTATTCGAAAACATCGAATTTCTTCAGAATAAGGCCAAAAAACTCGATCATCGACTTCTTCTTCTTCTTAATTGGCGTAGACAACAACAGCGCGCCAGTCGTTTCTTCTTTTCGCTACGTGGCGCCAATTGGATATTTCAAACGAAACCAGGTCCTTCTCCACTTGGTCCTTCCAACGGAGTGGAGGTCTTCCTTTTCCTCTGCTTCCCCCGGCGAGTACAGCGTCGAATACTTTCAGAGCTGGAGTGTTTTCGTCCATCCGGACAACATGACATAGCCAGCACAGCCACTATCTTTTGATTCGCTGAACTATATCAATGTCGCCGTATATCTCGTATAGCTCATCGTTCCATCGAATGCGATATTCGCCATTACCAATGCGAAAAGGACCATAAATCTTTCGCAAAATCTTTCTCTCGAAAACTCGTAGCGTCGACTCATCGATTGTTGTCATCGCCCAAGCCTCTGCACCATATGGCAGGACGGGAATTATGAGCGAATTATAGAGTTTAGCTTTTGTTCGTCGAGAGAGGACTTTACTTTTCAATTGCCTACTCAGTCCGAAGTAGCACCTGTTGGCAAGAGCAATCCTGCGTTGGATTTCCAGGCTCATCGACTTAGTGGGTCAAAATATCCGGAAATAATACTAGAAATCGAGTGGGGAGCATACGTCGACGTCTAGAGACAATAATTGCAACAAAATGTAGGCCAAAAACCGCTAAAACTATTGTAATTACTTTTGATTTATATAAATAATCATTGGTGTACGTAAACTTCTTTGATATGAATTAGGCGCATTTTAAGCTTTAGCATTAATTTTTTCTATTTGTGTAAAAAAAATATTTTGATATGCTGTATTTAATGTTAAATATACATATCTTGAAATGGATAGAAAAAAACCACAAAATTTATTCATTTTGAAACAAATAAACGTGTCGTAATTTAATAGAACTAGGTGTATGTAAACTTTATTGGTCCACTGTAAGTAGCTTTTAAATTATTTTTATACTCTTGCAACATGTTGCTTCAGAGTCAGGATGACTAGAAAAGTTGAAATCCGGGTTACTGTCTGTCTGTCCGTCCGTCCGTGCAAGCTGTAAAGAAATGAACGAGTTCGTAGATGGGGGTATTCGGACCACCTACAAAACGCCATTAACTGAAAACGTAAAAAGACCGAAAACTAAGCACTAAAATAAGATGTAAAACTCTAATTTGGCACAGCACATCACAGAAGCAAGAGTACCTGGCAAAAAAGTTTGAAAAGTGGACGTGGCCCCGCTCTCTAATGAGTTTAATGCACTTAACTCCTAAACTACTAATCCTACAAGCAAATTCGCCTAGCGCAAAGGCACAATAAATCAATAACTAAATACGCTAAAGGCATTATATTTTACCACCGAGATAGGCTACCATAGGTAAGCCGATGCTCACTGTATTTTCAATACCACTTGTACTCGTTTCCAATGCCGTTAGCGTTATCACCGCTTCCTTCAATTCGTTGAAATGGTGCTGCCTATTTCTGCCGCCACCACCTAATAAAAAATAAGACAAACAAGCTTTAAATTATCCTGTTACAACAATAAAATCTACAACTTTATTATATTACCTTCTTCCAGCTGGAAATATCCTTGATAGGCGGACCAACACTGTTGAGTTCTTAGGCCATATTGTTCCAAAAAGCTGCCACTTCTTCTTTAGGGCACTTGGTAAAACCCTGCGCCATTTCAGGTTTTTGCTATAACAGCTCAACCATTAGTGCATATTGCTGCTTGGTGGTAATTATTTTGGACCTGCGGAAATCGCATTAAAGATTATTTTACTGGTAACAAATATGTTATAGTCTGAATTCAATAAAAACTTACATTTTTCTTTTTTTTATTTTATTTCTCCGTTAGCAAAAACGTGTCGTACAAAAATTCCGATAAAATTCAAATTTTCCGTTCCGAGTGAATTCAGTGAATGCCACTCTACGAATTTCGAACTTACTTTCGGAATTGTTCGAATTGCATGATAGCAATTTCGTAACTTTCCCGAAAAAACAGTCTTCGATGGATTGGGTGATAGGGCTGAGTATGAGAGGGCTTTCAAGGAGCCAGGGTCAAACTTGGGCAGTGAGCATGGCATCGCCCATTTTAAGGAAAAATTACATATCTCGGAATCTACTGGACTGATTTCAACTCAATTCGACACGTAACATTAACTTGGCACTCCTATGACACAGTGTGATTTTCAATGAAATCGAGCTAAAACCACGCCTACTTCCGATATAACATAGTTTTAAATTCCCGTTTATTCTTTCGCTTTCCAGTATACAAATAAAGAATCAATTAATACATTCGGATAAAACTTTGCACGATTAGTGTCTTTGAATTTAACCAACTTATGACTAAAAATTTCCCAAAATCGAGACAACTCTGTTCAAACGCCTAAAACGTATCAAATCGGGAGATCACTTGCCCTAGACCCCATATAGCTAACAAGTTTTATATACCTGAAGCGAACGAGTATCAAATGTTCAGTTATACCCGAACTTTGCACTTCCTTACTCGTTATACATACAGTAAACACGAAATTGGACTTACCTTCTCACATGCTTATAAATGCGAAAGATACAACCTTATATGGTAAATACCAAAACAATGTACATACATTATGCAGTGACGTTTATTTATAAAAGTTATACTTAACATTACTTGTGTGAATTTGTTCAAGAACATTCTAAAAATATTTAGATGTCCATGATGTTTGTTGTTGCAGTTGTACATGATTAATGTTTAGTTTACAAGAGTTATTCTATTTGAGCATATACATACATAGTACATAGTAGTATGTAAATTACGATCTATTCATTTATGAGTATAATTTTTTACAGTCCGAACAAACCACATTTTGTTTGTATACATACTTTTACATACATGATTGTGTGCTTATTTTTCATTTCTTTGAAACAAATAGACACAATCTTATATAGTGGTATGTGTTGAGCAGTCATTTTAAATCTTATGAACTACATATAATATAAATACATATGCCACTCCATTCTTATCCTTAATAAACGGAGAATTTGGCACGGAGTTTTTTATTTTTCGGTTTTGCACTTGGAAAAATTTGGACACTATTTGTCTTTCACATGCTTTTTATATTTGGCTACGCAAATAGGTAAGTATTTTTTTAATTTAGTTTAGTTTTTTTTCTCACAATCGCGGTCATTCATTAGACGTCATAGTAAGTTGTGCAGCAGTAATCTGTTATTGTTCCAAAGTACTTAGCTTATAAAATGAGAGCGATAATTTAAAAAAAAAAAGATTATTCAAATGAATGTGGTTTATTATTTTAATCAATTATTGACTTAGTTAAAATTAACTGCACTCATAATTTCGAAAGTATGGCATATTTAATATATATTAGAATAATATTGCAATCTATAAAAGCACATTTATAGAAAATTAAACACATTGCAAACATGTTTTGTACCATATACATAAATGTATATTCAACAAAACGGTATGAGCTTGAACATGATCTTATCTCGAAGTATTAATTTGTTATTTTCAATAATAAATTTAAACGTGCATATGTATAAAAATGAATTTGGTCAGAAAACATGTTAATTTCTTAAAACTTAACATAGCTATATATGCGTGAAATATTCAGTCGTAAAATGTTATAAGTTTATTATATTATTATGTGTAAATTAAACTAAAATTAATTAGAAAAATGGAAAAGTGTTCGATAACAATTACAATTACAATTTTTGATCACAGGTATTAAGTAATTTCATTTTATGTATGTGAGTACTTTATATCATATTTTTGCGTTTTATTTACTTATTTGTTGCTTTAATATCATTTTTTACGTCCTTATAAAATGCAATATCGAACACGGTATATGCTTAAACGTATAGTAACACTATAAAAATTCGTTTATAAAATAAGTAACTAAATAGCAAAAATTTGTAGTCGTCAATGAAATCTTAAAAAACAAAATGGTCTTTAGCACTGGTTTTGACCGCGACTATGCGTGAAATATTTTGGGAATTCCCCTTACTATTTAAGAGAATATGTTTCGATATTTAGATACACATTTACTTATAAATGCGCTTACTTATTTTATAATATATATTACTTTAATATCTTAATTTTTCAAATAAAGGCATTTCAACTTATCAGTAATAACAGTTGTGCAAATATTTTTTCACACCCAAAGAGGGCCGTTAGTATCTGTAATAATTTGTTTTATATCCTCTCTGTCCATTTCACTGAACACTATTAATAATTCAACAATTGTACGCGAGGAATGTTTTGCTCGACATTCCCATAGATTGAGGATTTGCTCGGTTGGCGATGACTTTGTAGCGAAATACGCAATATAATGATCTGTGCCGAGTTTTTTAGCCAACAAACGCCAATCTTTTTCATCTTGGCGAGGTGGGTCCAAAGCATCGCAGATCAGCCGCTTACATGTGTGTGGTAGATAAACGCTACTCAAAGTATTCGTCTCATTTATGAAGCTACTATCACGATCAATAGAAACAATTGCTTGATGTTGTCGATTTTCAAATGTTTGCGACCGAACGTCACTTTGTGAAAAATGTTCACTTGAAATAATGAACGAGTGAATCCGTGATTCCATGTTTTCTAAACCACTTTGCTCAAAGTCCACATCAAAAATTAATTGTGAATTCAGTGATCTTTTTATGGTAAACTCACAATGCAAAATTGAATTGTTGTTGAGAATATGATTATATGGTATAATTTGTTCATAATTAGTTTGTTCCTTGAGGTCCCACGAACTGGACTCCGTGTTACGTACACGAATTACTAAATCGCAGGTATTTAAGTGAAAAGCAAAAGTCTCACTTTCGCCCATAATAGTACCACCCAACTTTGCCTCAATTGTCTTGCAAATGTCCTTACTATTAGGAAAGTCTTTCACAACATATATTCGAAGACTACAGTTTGAGCTGCTCGGCGTTAATTGACTGAACGCAATAAGTCGCATTTCAATAGCAGGCAGGTAATCGGTGAGATTGTTTGGTTCAGCAACTACTGCAAAACGTCCTAATTGTTCTGTCATTATATATAAATGCTTCTCTTCCACGTTGACAAAAACCGGTGTGTTTATAGTTTCTTTTCCAACGGAAACTATTTTTCTCCAATTCGAGTTAATATCGTAATGATCGTTATCTGCTTGGTATATATGCACATTCCATTGTCGTGGTTCAATTAAGCAATGCGGTAATTTGATTATAACTGGTTTCTGGAAACTATAATTTCTAGGAGAACAATATACAATTGTGCTGCAAACAAATAACGATTCAGCGCAAGGAATTGATATTCGGGCACTTTCGTCACTCAATACAATCAAAGACATGTGTTTTTTCTGATTTTTACCAATGGCAAACTCTGGCACATGCAACATCATTTCTCCTCTATAAAGGCTCAAGCTGCCTCCGGAATTATTTATTAATTCGGTTACTACATTTTTAGATGACGACGGCAAGGTAAAATTACCTTTTATGTCGTATGTGGAATTTGCTGTAATAGAGTAAAAGTATTTTTTTTTTAATACATTTTTTGATCACTTCAAAGAAATTTATTAAAACTTTAAATGTCTTAGTGCAGTTTCAAAAAAATATGTGTACGTAAATCGTTAACTTTAGACATTTTTTTGAAGGTACGACCATTTCAAATAGAACGTCAACAGATTGGAGATATTATAAAGAGTGTCTTAAAATTAACGCTAGATTGACATTAAATAGAAAACATAGTTTTTAGTCTTTCGATTGCAATTTTTTTTTATTGAATTATAAATTACATAGGACAGGATTATTTATGGAATAACACATCGGTCAAGTAGTCTCAACGACTTTCCATACTTAAGGAGGGAGCCTGCTTTAGAGGCTTAAAAAATTCGATTTTTTTGAGGAGTTTTTTGGGAAGGAAAGAAATAATTGATTAAAGCGAAATTTCTAGGGTTTATAGTTATATGTTTAAACATCATTCATAAATTTTTTGGATACGAAATCTTTGATATTCTGCCTTTGGGAAGCAATTGCATCTCGCATATGCATTTGTCAGACGGCAGGCAGGATACAGGTCGCAATTTCTATCGGAAACAAAAAAATTCAAAGAGATTCATATTTTTTTAATAATTTATCTTCTAGTTAAGGCTATTTTAGTGACGCAGCGTGCAAACCAGCTGCAGTTAGACTCAAATCTTTAATCGCGTTTTTCTCGAAACTACTATTTTCAACACTTCTGACATGATTTCTCAAGTTCTAATGAACCGATTAACTTGAAATTTGGTGTGGACCTTCATTATATATCTCTCTATGGTTGGAACTAGGATTAAAAAAAATTTTTTTTTTCAGATCACCCAAGGTGTTGCAATCGTGTCAGGAAGGGCGCACCCTTATTTTCAACACCCGCCACGTCACCACGCCGCAATTAATCAAATTATCACAAAATTTTTTTTAAATTTTTTTTTTGTATTCTTAAAATATCAATAAATATCTGAAAATATAAATATCTAAAAAATTGGATAGTAAAAATGTTCTTAGTTTTTTTTATTGGACTTTAAAAAATGCCGTTAAATAGCATTTCTAGACTAGAATACCCCCTTAAACTAAAAAAAAATTCAAAAAAAATTTTAAAATTTTTTTATAAATTGAAAAATAAATGATTTTTGACCAAAAAAATTTGACTTTATGTTGTTTAAAAATATGTTCAAACTTGACTTTTCTTAGTTTTTTTAGTTTAAATAGAAGATAATTTAATGCCAAAGATAATAAACTTTGCCCAATTCTATATGACGTTTAGTTTTTTTTTTCTATCCTGCCCGCCCGCCAATTAAGAAAAATCGTAAAATTAAAAACCGAGAAATCGCGCGTCAAAGCTTTCGCTTTATGCCCAAGCGCTCATATATCTGCTAGACGCTCGGTCACCATTTCCTTTCTAGCCTTTCCTTTAAGTTGTTGGGTTACCTGTATTCTTCCTCTTGTTAATCAGTTAAAAAAGAAATACAAATTATCGCAATGATTTTATGAGTATATTGATAATATAATCCATTATAACCCACTGGAATTCAACTAGAAAAGGATCAAGAAGTGTAGACTCTCTTATATCTAAGGTTTGGATACGCTTAAAATCCGAAGTTCAAAATGTCGGCACATCAAAATACCGACAAAATTTAAATATGCAGCTTAATCAAAATACCGACCTACAAACCAAAATGCCGACATGTGAAAAATATTTCACCTTATCCGCTCTTATTTCTATCGAAGAAAGAGAATTCTACTGACTAAGGGTTATGATCCTGAACAACGTCACCTTTTCTTGCTTTGTCGGTATTGTGATTTGTCGATGTTTTGATTTGTCGGTATTTGGATTGTCGGCATTACGTTATACACGCCTTAAGTTATATTTTGGATTAAGAAAAAAACGTACGAACCTTTTTTGTATACTACAATAATTTAATATAGGTCATAGCTAAGGCTATAAAGATTGTCTTTGATGCGAAAAAGAGGCTCAAGTGGCAAATATTTCAGAATTATCAAAGGAATCATCGGAAATATAATTTAGTAATGTGAAGTTTTACCCTCCTGAAAGTCAACTTCACATAATACCAAGTTACGACAGCTTTGAAATCAAATCTTTGATGACGAAGTTCCCATAGTTTCTTAAATATGTTATTTTATTTTTGAAATTTCTTAATACATTAATTATAAAACCTATTAAGTTGTAATTTTTTTATAAGCAATTGATAAGTATTTGTATCAAAGATGTTATGAAATGGTTTTGTATTTAAATTTTTTTTTACACTTTAAGAATACATACTACAATTTCAAATAAAATTTTGAGTTTAAAAAAAAAAATTTATATTTGAAAATGTTTATCTAACGAATGAAAATTTTAAAGGTTTATATACAGTTAGAAAAAATCGACTTGTTTTCAATTTTTTTTCTTAATGTAAATATATTTAAGAATATACCAGAAAATTTTATATCGTTCTGGGAAATATTTTCGAAGTAACACGTAAATTTGAAAAGACGTTTCAAATTTTAACACGAACTTCTTAAATTTACTTTTTAGTAATTAATATAATTTTTTTAATCAGTAAAAAATTTTTTTTTGAAACCGCCATTTTGTCAAAAAAATTTACTTTGCTTATTCCTTCAATTAATTGTTAGATATAACATTACTTTAACGAAATTTGTTCCGCAAAACGTTTTTTTTTTTGAGAGAAGCTCCCAGAGATCAACTGCGGTTCCTTTCCAAAT
Source organism: Bactrocera tryoni (assembly GCF_016617805.1). Classification (NCBI taxonomy): domain Eukaryota; kingdom Metazoa; phylum Arthropoda; class Insecta; order Diptera; family Tephritidae; genus Bactrocera; species Bactrocera tryoni. The sequence goes on from NC_052501.1 coordinate 32,460,522, forward strand.
AAATATTTTTACTAATACTAAGTCTTAAAAAATGGCATATGTGTGCAAATTTTTGAATCAATAACTTTAAAAGTTTTCTCAGAAAAACTGCTGAATTTTTTTGCCTTCTAACTGTATACTTATGTAAGTATGTATACTCCCTAAATAAGTCAAATACGTTAAAAAGTGGTAAACTTTCAGCGGTCTCGCGTTATTTATAAAAAAAACACGTATGTAAAAAACGATTTCTACAGTTTCTACGTTTCAGAAGTGGTAAGACCTTACTTTTACATAAAAAAAATCGCGTTTAAAAATCGAAACGAGTAATAATTAAGCAGTGGGTTATTGTGCACAAAAATGTGAAAACTCCTGTGTGAAGAAAAAAAATTAATTTTGCACAAATTTGCTGAATACATACCTACATAAGTATTATTAGGTTCAAATAATAGGTTGTCAAAAAAGTCTTGCGGTATTTTCGCTAGTTGGCGCTGAAAGCGCGTAGTAGCAGTTTTATTCGTCGCATCGGGTCATGCTATACCTTTTTGGAAAGCTCATTTCACGCGCTAACACGTGTTTGATTGATTGTCGTTTCTTTTAAGTCGTTCGTGAGTTATAGACGTCGCAAACATGGAGCAAAATAAAGAGAAAATACGGCATATTTTACAGTACTACTACGATAAAGGCAAAAATGCATCTCAAGCCGCCAATAAAATTCATGTGCAGTTTATGGACCCGATACAGTTTCCATTTCCACCGCACAACGATGGTTTCAACGTTTTCGTTCTGGTGTAGAGGTGGTCGAAGATGCTTTCCACTCTCCGGAAGGCCTGTCGTCGAAAATTGCGATAAAATCGCTGAATTGGTCGAAAGAGACCGGCATAGTAGCAGCCGTGGCATCGGTCAAGAGCTGGGCATGAGTCATCAAAAATTCATTTCAATTTCAATAAAAAAAAAAATTCAATAAAAATACCGCAAGACTTTTTTGACAAGCCATTATATTAGCTCTTCCAAAAATGAAGATTTCTTTTATCTTTTGCGTCGAGCTTAAATAATTTTCTTTAAATACTTTAAAGTGGATAAATTCGAAGAAGAATTCAAATTAGATAAGGTTCACAAACAAACTTGGGTTTAAGGCTCATTTACTATATGCAATAAAGAGTAAAAGTTAATTGGAATTTATGGGATCTTGAGGAAAAATATTTCAAAATATAAATGGGCAAACCATTTAAGCATCAAAAAATTATATCCAAAAACATTTGGAAGAATCTAATTATCTATTAAGTAGAGAGAAAATTAAACGTTAGTTGTTTAGATATCGAATGTATTTTAAAAATTTCTTTTAATAGAGATACATATATAAAGTTATCAAACAAAAAACGTAAAAATTAAAAACAGCAACATTAGTAATATTTTTTTTCATATTCGTCCCCATGTTGGTTCAATGATGTCAAGATTACAAAGCTAACACATTGTATTCTATGAACGTTGCCTGAATCCTAAAAGGGCATTTCTACAGACAATTTAAGATTGCTAAAAATCTGAATTGCTAGCAATATAGCAATGTACTATCATTTTGCTGATTTGATAGAGCCATAAAAATTTTGATGTCCAAACAAGGTCTGTGGCAAAAGAAACAGGACTGTTAAAAACAACAGAAAATTAATATTTTACAAAAGTTATATTTTTTATTCAAAGTAGTTTCCTTGTGCTTCGATACTGCGTTTAGCCCGGTCAATTAGCATTTCAAATGAGTGTTTAAGGTCATTTTTCGGAACGCTCTTGAGCATATTGGTCGTCGCCTTGGGGATAGCTGAAATGTCCTGAAACCAGTGTCCTTTCATGGGCAAATGAAGTTTTCCAAATAGGTAAAAATCACAGGTTGCCAGATCAGGTGAGTAAGGTGAGTGATTAATGGTTAATATGGAGTTTTTTGTCAAAAAATCAGTGACAAGCGTCGACCGATGACACGGCGCTTTATCGTGCAACAGGCGCCAGGACCCTGCCTCACGGTATTGTGGTCGAGCACGACGAATGCGTGACAAAAGACGCTTCATAACACCAAGGTAAAACACAGCATTAATCGTTTGGCCAGGTGGGACGAACTCTCGGTGTACAATACCCTCGGAATCGTAAAAACAAATCAGCAGTGTCTTTATTTTTGACTTCTGAAGACGACCGACTTCTGATCGTCACAGAGGTCCTCATGACATTCTTGGAATCGCTTAAACCACTCATGCACATTACTGTGGGATAGGCACTGATCACTATACACTTTTTTCATCATTTGAAATGTTTCAGTAAACGTTTTTCCAAGTTTAAAACACAATTTTATATTTGCTCTTTGTTCAAAATGCATTTTACGACAGCTGACCAAAAGCTGCTGTCACTTTTTGATCGACAACATCGATTGTAGTTATCTAATTGTCTTAAAATGTTTACGAAATGTCAACAAGAGATCAAACTTTTTATTTCATATACCCACCAATAGGTGGCGCCACCAGAAACAGTTATATTTAAAACGTTCTGTTTCTTTTGCGACAGACCTTGTTCCTTGCTCGCCAGCAATGGAATCCGCTGTCAAGGGTACGCGGACGACATTGTCATAATGGCGAGAGGAAGATTTGAGAACACTCTCTGTGACATTGTCCAAAAGGGCTTAAGCCTGGCGAAAGGATGGTGCAACGCGGTAAGGCTAAACATCAACCCAGCAAAAACTACCGTAGTCCCATTCACTAAGCGGAGATCTCTTCCGGGTCTGAGGTCCCTAACATTAGGAGGCACAGAGGTGGAAATGTCGAAAGAGGTCAAATTCCTTGGCCTCACTTTAGACTCATCACTACCATGGAGTAGGCATTTGGACTTAACGTGGTCCAAAGCAACTAGAGCACTTATGGTATGCAGATCATGGGGTTGCAAGCCAGAAATCATTAGATGGTTGTATACCATGATAGTAAGGCCTATTATCACCTATGGAGCGGTGGCTTGGGCCACCAAAGCAGCAAAGACTTGCCTGTGTCTGTGCTTCGGGGGCAATGCGCACATGCCCCACTGTGGCACTGGAAGTCATATTGGAGCTCACACCGCTGCACCAGGTGATAAAACAAGCAGCAATCCACACCATGCTGCTAATGTCAGCAGAAGGCTGCCGTAGAGGAAAGTTAATGTCCTCCAGACAGATGGACGCACTAGCGGAAAGCACACCGCTGGTCCTCCTCCCAAAGGACGGCACAACGAAGAAAATAAACTTCAAAAGGAAATTCCAAGTTACTCTCGGCAGCAAGACGGAGTGGAGCGATTCCACGCTGGAAAAACTGCTGGAAGACAGTACCATTCAGTGGTACACTGATGGCTCAAAAACACCGGAAGGTATTGGGGCAGGTATTGCGGGACCGCGTACTAAGCTGTCCATACCAATGGGCTGCTTCCCAAGTATCTTCCAGGCTGAAGTTTTTGCCATAGGTCAGTGCGCTGAAGTCAACCTCAGCCGCAACTATCGCAACCAGCGTATAGCTATTCTCAGTGATAGCCAAGCGGCACTAAAGGCGATTTCATCATATGAGATCAAATCGCTTTTAGTTGAGGAATGCATATAAAGGCCAAACCGCCTGTCCTTGTGCAACCGGGTGCATCTAATTTGGGTGCCAGGGCACAAAGGAATAGAAGGAAACGAGAAGGCCGACGAACTGGCCCGCGCCGCGGCAGCGTTCAAGGTGATGGGACCAGAACCATACATAGCGGTAGGGTCCCACACTTTTAAGGAGCTGCTCCGCACGGAGGAAAGAACGGTATTGGCAACAGGCATCAGGCATGCGCCACGCCAAACTGCTACTAGGGGGGTACAGTCTCTCCAGGTTCAAGGAACTTATTCACCTCCCCCGTGACAAATTCCGTCTCCTCGTCGCAATTTACACAGGGCACTGCAGGCTCAGGAAGCACTTGTCCAACATGGGCATAGTCTCCTGTGCTAACTGCCGGTTCTGCGACCTGGAACAGGAAACACCAGCACACCTAATCCTGGATTGCACAGCAATCTGTGGAAAAAGGCTTAAGGCCCTGGATTCCATTTATATCAGCACGGATCACATCACCTCAGTAGCGCCCGGCAAACTCCTAGACCTATTCAAGCTGCTGGGACTCTGGGAAGACATGTGATATCGTAGAGGGCACAATAGACCCTAGGTCGCGGTGCATTACCTCATAACATTTATCTATCTATCTATCTACAGACCTTGTACATGTACAAGCCTAGCTGCGATCGCATGATGGCAACAAATATGTAATGCAAGTGTCCATGTTTTTTGTTATGTTGCGTAAACTGCAATTTAGCAAAATAATATTCAAAACATATATTT
>NC_052501.1:32464897-32575367 GCF_016617805.1 Bactrocera tryoni
ATTTATTATAAAGTGGTTTTGAAGGTTAAATAATTGGTGCTTGACCTGTATTGCTGATAGCCATTTCCTTTTGCACCGGATTATTCTATTTAAAACGACGTGGGCTAAAATTATTATAAATTAGTTGAAGATGGTGACGGTATGCTCCAGCTGTTTTCAGAAATTCGTTTTGCAACCCACTTTCCTGTTTAAACAACTGACCCTATCAATTAAACTAAATAACGTTGATATTCTCACTGAAAACAAATTCATAACCAATTGTTGCGTTACAAGATGATGCTAAACCATTGCTGTGTGTGAGCATACATACATACATGCCTTAAACATCATCAGATTTCTGGCACCACCCACCAGCCAGCTGATACCTACGCTTTTGTTTTACGGTCTTTGTTCTTCTCCGGTGACCTGCCTGGCCCACTACAGAAATCTTATTTTACGTGATGTTTCCATTGCCACTTCCGTCATTACTTATTGGTACTTTAAGGCTGATGGTTTTAAAACTACGTACACGGTGGATGAACAAAATGGAGAGGAGATTCAATGATAGAGAATGGTGTCATATGTAGAACTGGGTGGTACATTCGCCACATAACAAATCGCACCGCTGCCCAGCTGGTTGATGTCACCACCGTCCAAGAAGTGCGATAGACGGGATAAGGACTGAGACGAATAGGTATTTGTGGTATTTACTAGAGTGGCCGTATGAAGAAGAACAAATTCGGTATGGGATTCGTGGTGGGAGAGAGACTCCATCGCCAAGTACTGGCATTCACACCGGTGGATGAACATCTAAAAGCGAAGTTCTTCAACATATCGCTGATTTGCGGCCGTGCCACGTGCCTGTAGTACTAGATTCCAGCATAGGAAAATTCATCATTCATGAAGCTACCTGGAGGTCTCCTGATCGAAAAGCCACCAACAAGATTGATCATGTTGCGATAGGCGGAAGACACGTCTCCAGTGTTTTAGACGTGCGTACACTCCGAGGTCCTTACATTGACTCGGACCACTATGTTGTTGCAGCGAAGATACGCACCCGTCTGTGTGCAGCAAAAGCCGCACGTTAACAAATATAAGGAAAGTTCGACGTTGAGAAGCTGCAATCACAACAGACAGCCGAACGAAATTCTATTCGACTTGCGAACTGTGAGACGGCATTTCAAGCTCCTTCGGTACATCTGCAAACGAAACCATTGGTTTTCGGAAAAAAATAAAAGAACAGCTGGTACGTTGAGGAATGCCGTGTCGCAATGGAGAGAAAACAGTTTACCTACCTCGTAACGTTACGATCGATAACAGCCAGTGCGGATTGAGATATGTACATACAGCCAAAAAAAGAAAGAGACCGAAATACGTGAGTACGAAGAGCTCGATAAGCTGCCCGACAGAGGTAATGCTCGAAAATTCTACAAATAGATGCGACGACTAACAAAAGGTTTCAAGACTGGAGCATAGTGACTGATGCCCAAAGCAAACTAAAATTATGGAGGGAACACTTCTCCAACCACCTGAATGACAGTGAAAACATAACATTCGAAGATGGTGAACCCGATTCCCCAAACGATGACGATGGATCAGACGCCCTATTGCCCGTCGGCGTTGGCCGATGGATTGCCGGCCGAGCTATTCTAATACGGCGGCGAAGAACTGATAAAGATTATGCATTGGCTTCTTTGGAGAATATGGTCAGACATTCTTTGGAGACAAGGCCAACGATTGGAATTTATGTGTGCTCTGCGCCAAAAACCGTGGGATAAGCCTCCCCATCATCGCATATAAGGTTCTATCGAGCGTACTGTGTAAAAGATTAAAGCCTACCGTAAACAAACTGATTGGATCTTAATAGTGTGGCTTCAAGCCTGAAAAATCAGCAACTGCCAAATCTTGGAAAAGACCTGTGTAAAGAGAGTCGGTATGTCTGAATTTGGTATCCCCGCAAAACTGTGTAAAGTGACGATACCAAACGAGGTTTCAGACAAAGCGACTCCCTATCGTGCGACTTCTTCAATCTTCTGGAGAAAGATTTCGAGCTACAAAGCTGATGGAGAAGGTACAATCTTTTACAATAGTGTACAGCTGCTGGCATACGCCGATGACATCGGTATCATTGGCCATAACAACCGCGCCATTAGTTCTGCTTTCTCCAGTTATATACCATAATACCAATGATATTATAATGCAAATGAGGAATGTTTCCACTGAATTTGGCAGGCAAGACTTCAGGAGTTTATCACATATACATACATAAATACATTTATCTGAATAGTGAATAAAAATGACAAGAAATTAAAAATCCCATCTGACCAAATTTAGTTAAAATCAAGACAACATTATCTGCCGAATAAAAATAAATTATTTTATTCTTATAGACCAATAGTACAGCAACGCAAATGTAAAAATAAACACTAATATATGTAGTTAGGGAATTTTTTATTTTTATACTCTTGCAACCAGTTACTTACAGTTCACCACTGCCACGCCCACAAATCGCCATTAACCTAAAACCTATAAAGTGTCATAACTAAGGACTTAATTAAGATATAAAACTCAAATTTGGAACAGGAGATCGTATTCACCTGAGGACAAAAAATTTTTACAAAGTGGGCATGGCCCCGTCTCTATTTAAGTTTAATATAAGTATATATCCCCTAAACTACTGTAGATACAACAACCAAATTCACCCAGCACAAATATTATAGAAACTACCGACAGTGTGTGATTGGGAGAAATCGGTAGATAACCCGGTTCACTCCCCATATAACAGAGCGGTTAAAAAACTACTAAAAGCGCAATAAATCAATAACTTAATATCATTAAATCATCATAAAATACCAAATACATCGGTCAATATGTGAGATATAAACTTGAAACTCAGAGAGATTCCTTTTCGGATAATATTTACTCTGTGTATAAAGAATGGGTTGAATCGGGTCCTTGTATCGCAATTACAGAATATATTTTACTCATAACAATCATAGAATCATACATTTCAACTTTGGAGCTGCACAAAGTAACACTATAGATTTCTAAAGGTAGCAGTAGTAAGGCTAGCACCGAAATTGAGCGGTTTTACCTAAAATTTTAACATTTTTGATAGAACAAAATTATGAAAAATCTTTAAAGTAATCACTCTACAGAACTCATTGCAAACATAAAACTTAGAAATACGTGTTATAATTGATAATCAATACATATGACTAAAATCAAACCGAAGTAAGGAAATCATTTAATCAATTATTACTTTAAGTCAGACATTATTTCAGCAGAAAGCGATTTAAAGTAAGGGCGAAAGCTCCTGTTAAAGGCAAAATTAGCTGTTTATAGTATGTGTTAAACAGAAATGAAAGCATAAAACCCACGTGTCGAAAAAATAAAAAGACATTTTTATTTGACAATAACAAGTTAATGCAGCGAATTATCCCTTTAATTAAAATCTGGCGATCTCTCCTGTGTGGTATGGTAACTTTAACAGCGCACAACACCTACTAACGAACTCTTCGAAATAGGACGTCTTAGTCTTTTTATAAATTATCGAACAACTTACCACTTTTCATTTTCCTAAGCAGCACCACATGCCCCTGAACGGCTACATATGTATGTAATGTAATATGTATATGTACATACTACATATGTACTATATACATATGTACATATGTATAAGCAGAGTCTTTGCTGGCAAACTAAGACGCGCAATTGGGGAAAAGTAAGTAAAACTTAAGAATGTTGCAATTTATTTTTTATATTTTTTGTTTCTAGTATAAACAGTTAAGAGAATAACAACAGAATCAGAATTTTTATTACCTCCAAGGAGCGGAGCTTTTCATTACTGAATCTCATGCAATGCGCCTTGCGGTCGCTGAGCATTGTACACAATTACTTTCAAAGAATGCGTTGAATGGGAATTTCACAGACGCACAGGTAACGGCTGTATATAACAAGGAAGATGTATAACATGTACATAAGTATATACAAATGTACATACGCATGCATCTAATTAGAGTGGTAAAAATAGCAAGGAGCAAATCACTTTGCAGAACATGGCACCTTGAAAATATTTATTTAATCAATGATATGCTGAACACATAGAGAGCGACACGACATAACAGCAAGACAAGGAACTGTAACTTTGTCCATAAGAACGTGTGTATATTAATATGTGGGAGGTGTCGCTTGTAGTCTGTCGCTCTCTATGTGTTCAGCACATGAGAGCTCCAAATGTGTTGTTAAAAGTAAAAACATACACTTCACCACATTTCCTTGACGTTGAATTATAATTGCTGTTAACACAACTTCATCAGAATCCGATTTTCGGCAGTAAAATGAATGATAAAAAAAAGAGATTTTACTTGCGCTTTAAAATATCTTAAAACGCTGAAAAATAAAATAAAACAACAAAACAAAATGTAAAATTGTGCAATACAGATATAAATTCAATATTGGTTATTGGGAAAATTGTGAATAGATCACAATCATATTTAGTATCTTATTAGTACATACTTAAGTCATAGTCTCACTTAGTTTCATTACCGCCAATCATAAAACTAAAGTTTGCCTGGGAAATTGTTTTAAGCAAAACTTTATTAAGATAATCCAACACACAAGTTTACTAGAATAATGATTTTTATACTCTCGCAACAAAGTTGATAAGGAGACTATTATAGTTTTGTTCACATAACGGTTGTTTGTAAGTTCTAAAACTAAAAGAGTCAGATATAGGGTTATATATACCAAAGTGATCAGGGTGACGAGTAGAGTTGAAATCCGGATGTCTGTCTGTCCGTCCGTCCGTCTGTCCGTCCGTCTGTCCGTCCGTCCGTGCAAGCTGTAACTTGAGTAAAAATTGAGATATCATGATGAAACTTATTACACGCATTTCTTGGCTCCATTAGAAAGTCAAGTTCAAAGATGGGCAAAATCGGTTTACTGCCACGCCCACAAAATGGCGGAAACAGAAAATCTATAAAGTGTCATAACTAGGCCATAAATAAACATATTAAAATGAAATTTGACACTGAGGATCGCATTATGGAGGGGCATATTTGGACGTAATGTTTTTGGAAAAGTGGGCGTGGCCCGCCCCCTACTAAGTTTTTTGTACATATCTCGGAAACTACTATAGCTATGTCAACCAAACTCTATGGAGTCGTTTCCTTCAGGCATTTCCATATACAGTTCAAAAATGGAAGAAATCGAATAATAACCCCGCCCACCTCCCATACAAAGGTTATGTTGAAAATCACTAAAAGTGCGTTAACCGACTAACAAAAAACGTCAGAAACACTAAATTTTACGGAAGAAATTGCAGAAGGAAGCTGCATCCAGGCTTTTTTAAAAATTGAAAATGGGCGTGGCCTCGCCCACTTATGGACCAAAAATCATATCTCAGGAACTACTATACCGATTTCAATGAAATTCGGTATATAATATTTCCTTAACACCCTGATGACATGTACGAAATATGGATGAAATCGGTTCACAACCGCGCCTTCTTCCAATATAACGCTATTTTGAATTCCATCTGATGCATTTTCTGTATAATACGAGTATACACATTAGGAAACAATGATGATAGTGGAATAAAACTTTACAAAAATACGGTATTTGAAAAATATGTAAATGACTGATAATGAAATCTCGATTATCACTTTATCATGCGAGAGTATAAAATGTTCGGTGACACCCGAACTTAGCCCTTCCTTACTTGTTATATATAGTATATGCCAGAGGCGGATCCACGGATCCTCCCAAAAATTAAAAATTATTCAATATTTCTACTGAGCCACAAATGTCATAAAAAATCAAAATCATTTTCATCTTATTTTTAAGTTTTTAAAATTTATTTCTTGCGCACAGACCGACATGTCAAACCACGTCAAGTGGTCCACGAAAATTTCGAAAAATCTCCGTTTTCGAAAATGAGCAGTTCATTAGGAAGGGGACCAGGAGGCCTATTCTGTAACTCGATTCGAAAATGTATTCTATTCGAAATTCGGATCTACTTTATCATTATGCGAAAGTTGTACCACCCTGTGCCAGAAAAAATAAAATTCAGATATGTGTCATACGTTTCAACTCCGTATTGATTTTGTGCTGTAAATTAAATGTTGAATATGTATGTATGTATAAAAAAAAAATTATAGTTTAAAGTTAAACATTTCTTAAATCAGTTACAAAATCATAAAGGCACCCAGCGGTCGAGCACGACGAATGCGTGACAAAAGACGCTTCATAACACCAAGGCAAAACACAGCATTAATCGTTTGGCCAGGTGGGACGAATTCTCGGTGTACAATACCCTCAGAATCGTAAAAACAAATCAGCATTGTCTTTAATTTTGACTTCTGAAGACGACCGACTACTGATCGTCACAGAGGTCCTCACGACCTTCTTGGAATCGCTTAAACCACTCATGCACATTACTACGGGATAGGCACTGATCACCATAAACTTTTTTAATCATTTGAAATGTTTCAGTAAACGTTTTCCCAAATTTAAAACAAAATTTAATATTTGCTCTTTGCATTTTACGACCGATGACCAAAAGCTGCTGTCACTTTTTGATCGATAGCATTGATTGTAGTTATCCAATCGTTTTAAAATTTTTACGAAATATCAACAAGAGATCAAGCTTTTTATTTCATATATCCACCGATAGGTGGCGCCACCAGAAACAGTTATATTTAAAAAGTTCTGTTTCTTTTGCGACAGACCTTGTATAATATTGAGGCTATTTTTAAGACTTTTAAAACTATTGTTGTTTGGTTCAATTTATTTTAATACGGCATACACGATGCGCTAAAATAATAGCCAATTTAGATGAGAATATCCACAATATCTGTCACAAAGTGGGTTATAAGTTATCAGTGTGAACGCTTATAAAGGTAAGCATACAATTTAATTATTTTTTTGTTGATCTACATGTATAGTGGTTAATTTATGTATGTTATTTTGTTGTTTGTACCTATACTTGTAATATAAATAACGAATAAGAATATTACAGCTTATAATTACAAAAAAATCGTAGTTTAAACTTTATTGTTCCTGGTTAGGTACAGCGGCAGAATCCATATAAGATTTTCACTTTTTTTTAGGGTTTCGTGACAATGACTTCAAAACGTTTTAACTCTTCTAACAGCTAGAACGACTTAGCAGAAGCCGTTAACGCCGTTTTAGAAGACAGTGACAATGACGGTGATTCAGACTTCGCGATCACACCACCGGAACCTAGCGTGTTGACGGATGAAGAAGGCGCCGATGAGGATATGGTCACACCATAGCAAGTTCCACAGGATACTGCTATGTTTTTGGTTTTTATTGTGGAAAAGCCGTTGAAGCTTCTACTGACCCCTTAGCATCAGGAGTTGTTAAAATGTTACTTCAATGGTTGCAGACTGGTCCATCAAGGCACCAGGTTTTTTTTGATAACTTTTTTACTAATTACAATCTCTTGGTAGACCTCAAAAAAGAAGGATATCGAGCAACTGGAACGATAAGAGAAAATAGAACAAAGAAATGTCCCATGAGAAGTACTAAAGAGATGAAGCAAGAAGACCGTGCATCGTATGATTTCAGGTTTGATAAGCAAAACGAAATTCTATTAGTAAGATGGAAGGATAATAGCGTTTGCACTATGGCGACAAAGTATGCCACAATTGAACCTTTGTTAAGTTGTCTCTGCAACGTGATAAAACAGATGTAAACATACCAAAGGTATTTCAAAGTTATAAGAAACACATGGGCGGGGTGGATGAATTTGACCAATCAATTTCTCTCTATAGGATTGCAATTCACGGGAAAAAGTGGTGGTGGGTTTTATTCACAAATATGCTAGATATGACAATTGCAAATGCTTGACGTTTGCATGTAATGAGTCACAGTGATAGCATGGATCAGCTCCTGTTTCGACGTTCTATTGCGAGGTACTAGTTACGCCAAAAAACACAATATAAGTCTCGGCCTTCTTCTTCACTGGTCCCAGGTTTGCCCCAAGATGGTGTAGGACACTACCCACAAAAGCTTGAAAAACCATTACGGTGTGTTATGTGTCACGCTAGAGTTCGGTGGCAATGCAAAAAATGTATTAAAACATTATCTGTCGAAAAACAATGTTTTGAAAATTTCCACCTGTAATACGCCGCTGTACTCAATTAAGTACACCCCCCTATAAGGGGGCCTAATTTTTTTTTTTTTTTGTTTTTCATACTTACGTGTTTATTTTGATTGTAAACAATAGTAAAATAAATATTTTGCAAAAATTGGGGTGTTCATTTTACTTTGGCATTTAATAGGTTAATATAATTTGTATCACTTATAACCCAGCGGTTTATAAGTATTGTTTGTAGTAATCGTCAGATTCCTGTGACCTGTGTATATAATAAATGGGAATTACAGCAAACACTTTAGCTTCAATGGATGAAAGCCACAAGTTTTAGATGAAATTTCACCAACTCCCGAATAATATAATTTTAATTTAATCAACTTATTTGCCTTTTGATAGAGCTTTCGAAAATCTGCACGCAAGTTTCTTTTGGCACAATGTGTTTTAGTGTTAAGAATGCCCTTTCGATTCATACCCTTTTCCACTTGACAATTTTGAAGACTCTTCAATATATGTACATGTACTTATATTTCATATGTACTATATCTTTTCAAATTATGAAAGTATATAATTTCGGCAACGCCCGATCTTGGCCTTTGCTTGTTATATACTCGTATGTATGTACATAACATATAAGAAAAATTTATAAAAAAGATTTTATGAGTAGTTCCAACAGCAAAGAATATCTTTATTCTGGATCAGTATAAAAACTTTGTGTTGGTTTAGCGAATAGTAATTTTAAAACTCCTGTTTAAAATCTACCTTTACATGCATACATACATACAAATTATAACTGTATTTCTCTTTGTGAACTAGTGCATTTAATGAGTAAATTAGAATGAATTTCAACGTGTGGATAACTTTGTGTACAATCGCTTATGTTCGTACATATGTATATAAGTAAACAAATAATGCACTTACATACACACACACACAAGTTGAGTGGAGTGGAGTCGTCTCATCAATGACGTACAATGGGCGATGGCACGAGCGGAGTCATCTATTTTTGGAAACCTCTTATTTAAGTCTGAGCATCTGCTCAAACCCCATACTTCACAGTTACAAAAATAGGCGGCAGCTACAGACGTCTTCGTTGTGTCAGTCCAACACAGGAAATACGGCGAAAAATTTCCCGCCTGAAAAAATGCATATACATATGTATGTATGTTTGTATGTACACACATATGTATATCCCTTCGATAAACACTCGCATCCGTCCATGTACCAAATTTATTCAGATGGAGTCAAGACAATCAGTTATTATAGTGCAATCATGAATATAAGACGCATAGCGGAATCGTATTGTTCTCACTCTCGGTAAATTCATCAAATATTTATTTTAATAAGAGCATTATAATTATTGCTTTTGTGTTAATTTTAATATATATATCAGTATGTACATATGTAGATAGATATTTACGAAATAAATACTTATAGCGAAACATCACAACGTTGCTTAAATCATTCCGCTTGTGATTACGCACTCAGCGATCCGGTTTTAATAGTTATCACTTTAACAGCGGTAGTTGGTTCATTTTGTTTACTAAGCGGATTAATTATTTTGTGTGCAGTTTCCAAAACACTGCACGATCAAACATCGGAGGCTATTCTTCTATTGGGTAAGTTCCAAGCGTACCAAAAACACGAAACTCTAATTTTTGATTGCAGGTATTGGTTTCTTCATCTACGCGATTGCTTTTGTTACATGGAAAATAACGAATGCCAGAAGAATCGCTCATATAGTCGAAGCGCTTAATAAAGAAACCACATCAGCCCTTGTGTAAAAACGTATGAGCGAGAAAAATTTGCTTCAAAAGCCTAAAGCTAGACGAAATAGTGAATGTTCATAAACGAAATTGCAGTACAATAATAAGTATTTATTTTTATATAATTTAGAACTTAAAGAAAGTGACACGTATTTGTATGTATGTATGTTAGACTATAAGTTTATCATGCTATTCATTAAGTATTACTGCGGAAGTTCTAATAGAAAGAGTCTGAATTGCCATGTTATTTTGCTTGTTTAGATCTAATGTAAAAACTAAACGAAGTGATTTGATCAGATGTTGGTTATGTCGGAACCATTGCTTTCGCCATTAATCAAATTTCCAATGCACAAAATGAATAAAAAGTGGAAAATAAAATCAAGAGTTTTAAAATGTGTAATTGAGAATTCATTCCAGCACTCTTTTCAATGGATATGTGATCCATAAAGCAATTCAACTTCAGATCAACCAAATTCTCTTTTGGTATTACGAACTACATCTAATTTCACTCGAAGTTTCACCGATGTTGCTAATCTAAATAAATGAAAACAACTGAACATTTTTAAACGAAAAATCAAAACAACTCAATTCCGTTATTGCCTACGAGAGGGTGAATAATTATTAAAATGGACAAAACCGCTTATAAATGATGATTGTTTCTGATTCATGAGCTATTTTCATTAAAGTAAGAAAGGATTTTATTTTTTGCTAAATGAGACAGGAAGGAACTTCCCAAAACACTGCTCTTCCTTTGACAATATTTTAATCTGAATTTGAGTTGATATCGATAATACCAAACTGAGTTATAAACAGTAATAAAAGCTTTATAGAGTTTTCTTTTCTCACAAAAATGTTGCCATTATTCTGTTCTATGTTCGAGCTATTAAATTTGAGTGAGGTCTTTTCTCAATATTTTTTTCAGATTCGTTTGTTTTTTTGTTTTTTAACATGTTGCCGTCTAACCAACAACCTCAATACGTAAAGGTAGGAGGTGCACAGCGGATTTTTATTCATCGCTTTTGATATTTTTTTTTGTAACCAAGTTTTTCTCCTAATTATTGTGAATCGTTCAATTACCAAGTGTTTGTTTGTTATTTTGTCATGTAAAAAATAAAACATTTTTCGAAGGTTTAATAGGAAATCCATATTAATTTAATTTTACATTTACATATGTACATACATATACATATATATCCCATATCCTAAAATTTGTCCTCTTGAGCATACAGTCCAGCGACTCATCCAGGAAATTAAACGCCATCAGAAGGGGTGTGCCTCAATTTCCGACTTAAAATTTCAATATTCGCCCAACTACTAAATATGTAAACAAATGTATGGTTTGTAGTATGTATGTAAGTATATACAGTAAGTTGATGGAGTTTTTTGCAATCGTATGAGAAAAAATTATATTTGCTTAAGGGGCGAGCTTGCTTTAAAAGCTTCAATCTGTTTAAAAATAATCTGAGAATATGTCCCCAAAGTTATATGTACATATGTATATGGGAATTCGAAATATTTTCGAAGCTAGAAGGGAAATAGTGACCGAGCGTCTAGCAATTATGTATATTAGCGCTTGGGCAGAAAGCGAAAACTTTGACGCGCGATTTCTCGGTTTTTAATCTTTATGATTTTTCTTAATTGTCGGACAGGATAGAAAAAAACTAAACGTCGTATGGAATTGGGGCAAAGTTTATTATCGTTGGCACTAAATTATCTTCTATTTAAATTAAAAAAAAAAACTTAGAAAAGTCAAGTTTGAACATATTTTTTAAACAACATAAAGTAAAACTTTTTTGGTCAAAAATAACTTTTTTTTCAATTTTAAAAATTTGTAAAATTTAAAATTTTTTTTTTTGGATTTTTTTAGTTTAACTAGAAGATAAATTATTAAAAAAATATGAACCTCTTTGAATGTTTTGTTTCCGATATAAATTTGGACCTGCATCCTGCCCGCCGTCCGACAAATGCACATGCGAGATGCTTCGGGCAGTTGCTTCCCAAAGGCAGAATATCAAAGATTTCGTACCAAAACAATTTGTGAATAATGTTTAAATATATAGCTATAAACCCTAAAAATTTCGCTTTAATCAATTATGTCTTTCCCTCCCAAAAAAAATTCTCAAAAAAAGCGATTTTTTTAAGGCTCTAAAGCAGGCTCCCCCCTTATGCTAATCTTTCAGTTTTTAAGAAATCGATCTGAAACTTTGCACGCGTCCGAACCGCCGATATCGGACCACTACATCGAGTTCTTATATGAAAAACTCCTTTAATTAAAAAACTATCTTCACATAATTGGCATATTTAAACTGACCGATTAAGATCAAGTTAAACATCTTTTTATATATTTTTTGGTCTTTAATAATTTAAGATGTTATTTGAAATAAATTCCGCTATAAAGAGCAAAATAAATAGTTTGGCTCGATATTTGAGGAGGGCTTATGCAGCATTTGCTTACACTTATTTTCTATTATGAATAATATAATTAATTTTTCCCGTGATTTCCCTTGATATCCCGAGAATTTTTCCCAGAGTTATCACCCTAAATAAAAAATCCTTTAGGTGCTTGATCATTACGTACGGAATTTTTAACTGGTTAACAACTAAAATATGTGAACACATGTACATATCTCTGTATGATTTAGTCAATGTAATTCTTATAGAGTTTTAGTTGAGGGCAACCTATCAATTCTAAATATATATATCATATATGCTTATATGTTGATACTCTTAAAACATTTTGTATCATCTTAAAAAATGTAGTTTTAAACTAAATGTTTTAAATACAAATAAAACAAGTAAGGAAGGGCTAAGTTCGGGTGCCACCGAACATTTTATACTCTCGCACGATAAAGTGATAATCGAGATTTCATTATCAGTCAATTACATATATTTCAAATACCGTTTTTGTGTAAAGTTTTATTCCGTTATCATCATTGGTTCCTAATGTATATATTATACAGAGAAGGCATCAGATGGAATTCAAAATAGCGTTATATTGGAAGAAGGCGTGGTGGTGGACAGATTTCACCCATATTTCATACATGTCATCAGGGTGTTAAGGAAATATTATATACCGAATTTCATTGAAATCGGCCTAGTAGTTCCTGAGATATGGTTTTTGGTCCCTAAGTGGGCGATGTCACGCCCATTTTCAATTTAAAAAAAAGCCTGGGTGTAGCTTTCTTCTGCCATTTCTTCCGTAAAATTTAGTGTTTCTGATGTTTTTTGTTAGTCGGTTAACGCACTTTTAGTGATTTTCAACATAACCTTTGTATGGGAGGTGGGCGTGGTTATTATCCGATTTCTTCCTTTTTTGAACTGTATATGGAAATGCTTGAAGGAAACAACTCTATAGATTTTGGTTGACATAGCTACAGTAGTTTCCGAGATACTTATGTACAAAAAACTTAGTAGGGGCGGGGCCACGCCCACTTTTCCAAAAAAATTGCGTCTACATATGCCCCTCCCTAATACGATATTTACGGCTTAGTTATGACACTTTATAGGTTTTCGGTTTTCGCCATTTTGTGGGCGTGGCTGTGGGCCGATTTTGCCCATCTTCGAACTTAACCTTCTTATGGAGCCAATAAATACGTGTACCAAGTTTCATCACGATACCTCAATTTTTACTTAAGTTACAGCTCGCGCGGACGGACGGACAGACGGACGGACGGAAAGACGGATGGACGGACAGACAGACATCCGGATTTGAACTCTACTCGTCACCCTGATCACTTTGGTATATATAACCCTATATCTGACTCTTTTAGTTTTAGGACTTACAAACAACCGTTATGTGAACAAAACTATAATACTCTCCTTAGCAACTTTGTTGCGAGAGTATAAATATATCAACATTTTTGATACTGCAAAGTTCATTTTTAGTTCTAATGCTATTATCTATTAATGATTTTTAACTCTGAAATTTATGTATCTCAGAACTTTTTCCTTGCAATAAGCTTTGTGCCAAGGAATAATATCAATAGTACTATATACCGCTTGTCTTTCTGAAGTACGTAAAGTGCATTAGGCGATTTTACGATAAGTGAAATTATTCAAAAAAAGTTCTATTAAATTTTATGTGCGGAATTAAATTTCTAGTACCGAAACATTCAGAATGTTTGAACAGGCTTTCGGTGATAATTGTTTGTCGCGAGCAAGTATTTTTGACCGCTCCGGGGAAACCGTTTTGAGTCAATTAAAGACATCATACGTGAATCGCTATGCGCATTGAATGTTAATAAAACAAGAAAAAATGTTAACTTCGGCTGCACCGAAGCTAATACACCCTTCACAGGTGCATTTCTTTTAGTAACTATGTGTTCAGTTTGTATGGAAGCTATATGCTATAGTAATCCGATCTGAACAATTTTTGCGGAGATTACATTGTTGGCTTAGAAAATCATCTATCATCTATACCAAATTTCGTGAATATATCTTGTCAAATGCAAAAGTTTTCCATACAAGAACTTTTAGTTTTACTATATTTTGATCACCATAACTTTTATGTCAGGCTACCTAGTTAAATTTTTACGAAATCTATATTTTGTTAAATTTTTCAAAATCGAAACTATAAAAAAATTGAAACTTTTACAGAGTCACTTCGCTTGTAATTAATGATGAATTGTAGAGTATCTATAATAGATTGACAAGTCATCGGATCAGAAATCAGTAAACAATAAATTTTCGTTAAATATAGTACACACAATGGCACATTAACACAATTCTGTACATGCACATACTTATGTATATGTATGTATGTATGCATTTGAAATCAGTTGGAAGAATTGAAGCAGAATGCCAAAATGTAAAAACAACGTTGACGCAAAGCGCCTGCAAAAAGTCGCAGAAACGAAAAATTATTTGTTTATCATTAGTACGTGACTGTTTTCTAAATTGTGTTAGCAATCCCAAAGTTACGGATGCTTTCAGTGAAGTTGTGTGTGTTCGAAAGCCGTGTGGACATTCTCAGCAGAGGCAAATACAAATTGAAACCACGGCTTGCCGCAAACGTATATGTAAGTATAGGTAATTGTATATTGATTGCGGATTTCTCTTGTCACTGGATTAATAAGTAACACTGTCATTCACATTTCTTTCATTATGGTATGGTTATATGCGCTTAAATATTAATATATACATACATACATCTATTTATACACAAACTGTATTCAACAAAGTGAAATAATTATTTATATGACATTAAATTTTTCTTTACGCTCATTCGATATGTACATATGTACATATGTATGTTGTCATTGATTTAACCCTTACATTTCCCCAAAAAGTTGTAGCCAACAACTCATGGAAACAACTCACCAATGTTTTGTGCTCCAACTCACAAATGGCAACGGGAGGAATAAGAAAAAGTACATACTTACGTATGTGGTGTGCAAGGAAGTTTGTCATCGAAAATATGTGGGCTACAAGTTAAGGCACAGCAAATAAAAGAAACTCCCTTTAGACGATAGGCGACTAAGCACCAATACAGTACCTTATTAAAATTACTTCCCACTCTTGAAGAAAACAACCAAGAGACCCTCATCTTCGGATAAATATAAATTTTACGTTTTTACTATAGATTAGGCTTCAAAACAAACTTGCTTGCTATGCTCTAGATTTTGTTATGAGGAGTTTCTTCTGTGGAACTGGTCTAAATCTCTAGTGCACATGAGCAAGGACCACGCCTTCTTAATACATCCAACTCTTTTTTTACATGGTAGATACGTTTCTCAGAAATCCGTGTAAAAAACCGTGAAAAAAAGAAGCGTTTCCTATAGTAAAATGGGGGATGCGTTCCATGTCATCTGAAAACCGTGTAAGATTAAATAAAGAACTATATACTTATGTATATTTACTTCGAAAAACCGTGTAAAAAATGTTGAAAAGTATAAAAACTCAGATATGCATACAAATTGTATGTTCATATGGCATTTTATTGAGCATTAAAACTTAAAATACATAATTCATACAGGTGAAAAATTGGTAGATTAAGCAAAAAACAAAAGAAATCTGTTAATCCAGAATTAAAAGCAGAAAAATTAGAGTAGAAATAAGGAAACAATATTTACATATGTAAGTAGCTATGTACATAATTATTCGTCGCTACTTGATAACAAGCGCAATTGTTTGCGTTGAACTGGACTAAAGTCGGTATCATCGCTGGGGATATCCATTTCAGCAATGTAAATGTCATGCGAACAAAATTTGTAGATAAGAGTTATCGAATAAGGGGATTTCCCAGTTACTACTATATACATAAATACACTCGTGGCCACGCAAACCTTACCACTCAAAATTTTCAAGTATTGTGCATACTTGACTACATTTTATAGCGGTACTTTTTGCGGTATAGAAATTTTTTATTTAGAAATAAGTTAATGACATGTTATTATTCAAAACCATTAAAAACTAGAAACAAAACACATTCACCTACAGATAAATCAATTGAAGGATAGTGACCTTTACAAAATGAGCTCGAAATGTGAGAGACTGACATGCGATGAAAAAATTATATTTTTTATTTTTTTTTTAATTTAATTTAATTTACACTATATTTGAAATTAATATTTTATTTAATTTTTTTTTTATTGAAACACGAAGTTTAGTAGGTGTATCACTTTAAAAACAGTAAAGTCGGCCGCTTTTGTATAAGCACAGAAAAGCTAATTTTTGTTTTACTCATTAAACGTAAAAAATTAAAAGCTATAAATATAATTAGATAATATAATGTAGCTTACTAAAAACATAAAAAAAAACAAAATTGAAGAAAATTGAAGAAAATCCCGAACGAACGAAAAAGTTCGAAAAAATTGAAGAAATTATAGTGGTAAGGTTTGCCTGGCCACGAGTGCACATACATACATACATACATATGTTGATTTTAGCAATGGTGCTAAGTGTGGTAAAAACAAACATAATTACAAGACAGTGATTTTGTAACCGTACTAGATTAAAAATTTTTCACAAAAAAAAAATTTTTTTCAACCGTGTAACTTCAAATCCGTGCAAAAAAATACCGCATAAAAAAAGAGTAGGGTGTACTGCTCTTGCCAACGCAGGTGATCAAATGGAGTGAGATACTTTTGGACTAGTTTTACAAAGCACAAGCCGCTTCACTTGTAGAGGAAAATTCCTTGCAATGTATCATATGCCATTATCATATGAAAATATAACGCACAAACACTGATTGTTTTACCTACATAAGATGTCATAGATTCCCTACATATGTACATACATACATACATATAGTACTAGGGATACCCCAAGTCTAATGAAATAGCTAATACCTTTACAGTTACATGTATGTATATATACATATGTATATAGTATGTACATATGTATGGGGTATTCCATACCAAATCGACCACTTTTGAACCCGACCCCTTTAGATTTTGCTGAAACTTATCCAGCCTTTTCTACCCTTTGAAAAACATTATCGAGAATTTTTTCAAAATTTTTTGTCCAACTTCAAAAAAGTTATGAATTTTTCAAAAAAATGCCTTTTTTATTTTCAAATAGCCATAACTTTTGTAGAAATTGACTTTTGGGGACCTTTTTTTTAATTTTTTTTTTTGAATGAACTTTTCGAAAAAATACACGAAAAAAATTTAACACGATCAATTATATAAAATAATCGGGTTTTTAAAAAAATCGTCATATATTTTTGGAAGTTCGCCATTTTATTCCTCAAAAAAAACTTCAATTAATTTGACTATCTATCTCTGCTAATCCCGGAGTGGGCCGATTTTTTTTTTTATTTTTTTTATTTATCTAAAAAAAATTGTCAAATTTTCAAAAATGAAAAAAAATTTTTTCCGTAAACTTTATTTCTATCATATAAAAAATAAAATTTAACGATTTTATGATATTATATTCTCAATTTATAGACTTAAATTACGAATATAATCACAAAGATTCAATTTTTTACCTATTAGTAAGGTCGACAAACTAGGGTTGGACAATTATAGACTTACTTATAGTGAGTATACTAGACACTATACACTAGTGTGTAAATTATTGATCGTACAAAATATATTATATTTTCATGAAAAATATAAAGCATTCATTATAACGACTTTTCTTAGCACATACATATGTATGTATGTATGTATGTACATAAAGATATCTGACACGTTCTACCAGTACTCACATCATCTTAGATACTTGTATACATACATACATACATACATACATACATATAACCGCCGACATTCGCAATATAAAAGCCAGAAGCGTTGAATTTCAATTAGTTCCAATATCAAATTTTCAAGACAAATCACCAAAACGACGCTAACGAAAAATGCGATATTTTGTTCAAGTGTTGAGACCGCGGGCTTTGTTGCTTCTGATTGTTATATGCGCCATCGTAGACTGGCTGATCGCGCTTCGGCCAGTTGAAGCAATCGCGGTCTCCGATTCGCATCTGGACTTAAACGTGTTTTACTTTATCCATGGACCAACTAATTACGACCCGCGCAGAGATTTTTCTAGATAATATTTAAGTACATAATGTATATATGTACTTATGTACATACATGTGTATGTATGTACATCTGTATATCAGTACTCAATATACAAACATATGTGTGTGAATGTGAATATTTGAATTGATATTGAAAAATGTAACGAACTCTGTATAATGGAATTACCACATCTAAATAAAAATTAATGTATGTTAAGACAAAACTTAAACTAGCGGTAGTTAATTGAAAAATAAAATGAAATCAGATCGGCATTCGATACACGGCATTTAAATACACATATATGTATGGATATATGTGTGTATGTTTGTATATGAGACGACAGAAATAAATGTGATGGACTTTCTCTCGCATGAAACTTAATGCTTAGCATGCGAAAAATAATTTCACTTCCTATAAAATCGATGTCTCCGATTCTGGGTGGTTGTTTCTAGTGAGTTATGGAAAATTAATACTCTTCCAGTAGAATAAAACAGATTGGAGAGCTGCTTGAATTCATAGAAGTCTACACTGACATTAATTTCTAAAAGTGCCATAACTTAATTGCTAAGATATTGAGCTCCTTAGTTCCCTTGCTAGCCACCGTCAGAGGGCGCTTCAGCCTATCCATACCCGAGCAGCGAACCAGAGCAGAGAACGTTTATTCAAGCAGAGAAACTAAGCAGAGAACTTAAGGGGCTATCCCAGTGTGACGCATGAAAAATTAGGCGATTCTCGTGAATTTTTTTTAAAAGAAAGTACTAGATTGAATATTTCGACGTTCTATGGAAGTATTAAAGTATATTTTTAACTATATTAAAAAATTTTTTTTTTACAAAAATATTGAAAAATAACGGAGTTATGTGCTGTCTGCGGAAGTGCCGAAGAAAAAGTGCCTCCCTCAACTGCTGGCATGATTCCGGTCGGTTGAGTAGCTGAAACAAAAAAATTCAAAATGTTTATTAAACTTAAATATATTTTCTATACAATGAACTACGATCTTTGAAAAATATCACAAATTAAGAAAAGGGCGTAATTTTGAAAAAAAAAATCGTTTTTTTACCAAAAACATGGTCTTTTTTTAATGTCAAATTGACAATTATCAACCAATCAAAAGGATCGTAGTCTATTGTATAGCAAATGTATTCAACTATATCCAGTTTTAATTTGAAGTCGATCGGTCAATTTCTCGTTGAGTTATAATGTCAGCAATTTTGAAAAATGTCGTTTCGAGAAAAACGCGTTTAAAGTTTCACTTATGTATGTATGTATATATGTATGTTTGCACCTCTGAGCGGTCGCTGTTTAGAACGCTGCCATTCAAAAACTATTTAAGATACGACCTCGCCGATTTCACAGGATATTTTTGAATATATACTATCGAAATTTTCTTTTGAAAGTGTCACACTGGTATCAGAGAACTTAAAAGTATACTTTTATGTTCTCTGGCATGAGTACGAAGAGCTTGATAAGCGACAGGGGTAATGCTCGAAAATTTTACGAAAATATGCGGCGACTAACAGAAGATTTACAACCCGAAGCATACTTTTGTAGAACCCCCAGACGTTATCTAATGACTTATGCCCAGAGCATACTAAAATTATGGAGGCAACACTTCTTCAGCCTGCTGAAAGACAGTGAAAGCATAACGCCAGGAGGAAGCGAACCCGACTCCCCAACCGATGACGATGGATCAGACGTTCCATTACCCGGCCATGAAGAAGTTCGAATAGCAATTACCCTGAAGAACAACAAAGCGATGTGGGCCGATGGATTGCCGGCCAAGCTATTCAAACACGGCGGCGAAGAATTGATAAGGAGCATGCGTCAGCTTCTTTGTAGAATATTGTCGGACGAAAGCATGCCCGCACATTTAAGTGTGCTCTCCCCAATCCACAAAAATAGTGATCCCACAATCTGCGCTAACTACTGTAGAATATGCTTCCTCAACATCGTATATAAAGTTCTATCAAGCACCTCTTCGAACCGTTTGATGCCAAACGAGATTTCAAACAAGTTGACTCACTATCGTGCGACTTCTTCAATCGGCTGCTGGAGAAAATAACTCTTGCTGCAGGACTAAATAGAAAAAGTACCATCTTCTATACGAGAGTGCAGCTGTAGGCGTACGCCGATGATATCGATATCATTGGACTCAACAATCACGCCGTTAGTTCTGCTTTCTCCAGAATGGATAAAGAAGCACTTGTCGGCTAGGCTCCCACGTCGTAGATAACTTCGTCTAGGAAAGACCAGGTGGAGAAGGACCTGGCTTCACTTGGAATCTCCAATTGGCGCCAAATTGCAAAAAGAAGAAACGACTGGTGCGCTGTTGTTAACCCGGCTATAACCACGTAAGTGGTGTCTACCCCAGTAAAGACGAAGAATAATGAAACTTGGAACATATTCTATATGTATGTATATGTTCCGTAGCAATCAAGTGAGGCTGAGATTGCAAATGGGTGTAAGTGCCATAACAGGTTAGGGTAGTTTGGTTAGCTCATAAGCCGCACATAGACCAGTTTTGGTCCTTTGAGATGCTAGATGGAGTGTCGTTACGTAGTTCGTGAAGAGTAGTCATCCTTCAGAATGCTAGCGTTTGACGCGAATTTCAGTAAGTTATGCGGCCTCGCTATCGATACCTCTTACAGTTTCCCATATCATAAGACACCCAAATATTTGAAGCGTTGCCTTATACGAGACAAGATATGCACCATTATTTCAATGATGCATTCTTCTCGACCTGTCAGCTCCTGTTTGCAGGCAAAGCAGTGGCAAAATGTAGCCGTAAGTAAACATAAACAATTCAAATTTGGCACAACGAATCACGAACAAATTATTTAACTCTCCTTAGGATATTGTGAAAATAGGATAACCTTGTCCACTCCTCAAATAACGGTTTTCTTAAAAGTGTGATAAATCAATAACTAAATGCATCAGAGACATAAAGACTTTATAGGAGCCGGTATCAAATCTGGCCGTTGGGCGTTTCACCACCCCCCTTTTAGGTGATTTTCGAACGTCCGGCTAACGTTACTCCATATGATTGATGATTGGCTGCAGAGTGGCTCAAAGCCGAGCCGAGCGCAAAGCTGATAAATCAGCTTCAAAACTGTGCGCGTACATTTTCCTACGAAATCGCGCAGGCACTGCAGAGTGGAAGCTGACCGCCCCGACGCGCGTATTTCATATTTCATTTGTATATTGGTATGGTGATCTCATATTTTGCTTACAATGAATTACCATGAATATTTTTTTTTTTATTCAAGTTAAATTTACAATCTGTCTTAATGTTAATAGACAATAAGTAAATGTACTGTTAAGGTGCAAACAAATTGTGAGTGTTACTTCATGAAGTGACCCTCTGTTTAATGACAGTATAATAAAAATAAAAAATCCTCATAAATGCATACTAATTTACATAACTATTTGCTATTTTCTTTATGTTATGTATTTACACTACGTGCATGCGTGCGGGTTTACAAGTTTAATATGTCTTTTCTTTTTAACCTTGTTGTAGTGGGTGCCTGTAGTAATGCGACTGCCAAAGGATTGGGATGGATCTCTAACCTGATTTTGTATCTTCACTAAACTTTTTTATTTCATCTTTAACTTTGCATATTTTTAAATCTCTGTGAATAGTATGATTTGAAACATACCATTGGAGCTTTTGTAATTGACCTGAGAGTTTTTGATTGAACGCTGTATTATTTCAATATTTGAATTGCTTGCCGTGCCCCATATTTGTATCGCATAAGTCCAAATAGGTTTGATGATGGTTTTAGAAATAAGCAGTTTATTTTCAAGAGAAAGAACATATTTTTCACCCAGAAGCCAATAAAGACTTCTCAATTTTAAATTAATTTGTTCTTTTTTCGCTTTTACATGATATTTCCAGGTAAGCCTTCCACCTATGTGTAACCCCAGGTATTTCACATGATCACTAACAGGTATGGCTGTATTAAAAATTTTGATTGAAGGACAATCACCTTTTCTTAGGGCAAAAGTAACATGGACAGATTTATCTGAATTGACTTTAATGTTCCACATCTTGAGCCAGTCTTCTAGTTGGAATAAGTAATTTTGTAGTATGTCAGAAGATTCTGAAGGCACTTTATTTGAAGTTAGGACTGCAGTGTCATCAGCGAATATTGCTATCGTAACATCGTTGTTTTTTGGGATATCCGCTGTGTATATCGAATAAAGAATTGGCCCTAAAACACTTCCCTGTGGTACGCCTGATTTTATTTTATACATACTAGAGTACTCATTTCCAACCCTAACATAAAATTGTCTATCTTTTAAATAAGATTTAATAAGAAAGAAAAAGGGAGCAGGTAAATTTTTCTTTAATTTGTAAAGCAGTCCGGGGTGCCAGACTTTATCGAATGCTTGTTGCACATCAAGGAATACACCTGAACAATATTCTTTTTGCTCTAAAGCTGACCTTAATTTATTAAACACTCTATGGCATTGTTCAGGAGTTCCGTGGTGTCTGCGAAACCCGTACTGTTGGTCCGGAATTATATTTAAATTTTCCAATACCGGTATCAGTCTTCGTAAGAGAATTCTTTCGAATACCTTTGAGAAAGCGACCAGTAGACTTATGGGGCGATACGAACTAACTAAGTTTTCGGGTTTTTTGGTTTAGCAATCATAATTATTTCTGCACATTTCCAGGCTGTAGGAAAGTTCTGAAGCCTTAGTATGGCATTGAATATAATTGTAAGAGCTCGCATAATACGCCTTATTGGAAAATCCATTTGGCATGTAGTATCCAAAAAGTGCATCAAATGGTGTGAATACTTCATTTAAGTACTTAGCAAACGCCTCTGCTTTATCCGCATCTGACCGATACCATGAATTGCTGCAGTCTTTTATTGGAACCTTTCTGGCTTTTGGGCGTTTGAGAAATTTTGTGGCATTCCACAGACATTCAGAGCGAGTTGCGTTAGGGCTAAGGTTGGTTAAAAAGGTTTCAAGGGAGTTGTTTTTTAACTGTTTAAGCCTTGTTTTTAAATATTTAGTAGCTCTATTTAAAATTAATTTGTCACTTGGATTCTGGGTTCTTTGCCATATTTTCCTCAACGATCGTTTTTCCTTTATTAGGGTTTTGATCCTGCGGATAAAGATGGTACAGCGATATTTAGAATAGCCGCTATTAATATTTTCAAGGCCCAATTTATAGCGGGAATTTCCTAATCTATTAGGAAGTATTAAATACCTTTATTTTTTACGCCCAAAGCGTCAATTCTTCATTTTTCGTCGTCTTCTCGCCTAAAAAAAACCGGTTTGGGCGAAGAAAAATATAATTTATCTGCGGAATTCAAATTAACAAGCAAATATGTTCCAGAATAATAGCAAAATGCGCGGATTTCGGCTTTGAATCTCGTATCCACTCAGCGGTACGTAAAATCGATCAGCGTTGATGGAAATTAACTTTTCGCTCGGCTCGGCTTTGAACAAAAGAAAATATAATATTGCTTGGATTGGCCATCACAGTCACCAGACGCCAATCCAATAGAGTTTGTTTGGACTTTAATAGAAGCCAAAGTTTCAAAAAAGCATTTAATGGCAACAAAATATTGCATTCGATTACTCCAACATACCTGGCAATCGCTTTCTGTGTATTTAGTTACAAGTTGTAATCAAAGGTGTCAGGATATAATTGAATGGCATAAATAATTTAATTGCAGCTATAACAAAAAAGTCTATTTACTGTAACATTCGGTCAGATCAGTCCACTATATCACATATCTACCATACAACCGATTGTTCGGATTTTTTGTTTTCCGGTATTCTTTAATTAAAAACCTAAAAATACGTATTTTCGCGGTACAGTTTTCAAAAATATACTTAACAAAGACAGCGAAAATTAAGAAAGTCAGACAACTATAACATTTATTTATTTGTTGCCGAAATATTTATATATTTAATATGCAAAGTATTTAAAAATAATCGCATATACATATGTACGTGTGTATATTTATTAATATAAGTATATATTTGCATATAATAAGGTTCGCACATTATGTAAACCAGAAGTGCCATTTCTTCCTCAAACTTAAAGGATTTCTATAAAAAAATATGTTTATAATATATTTATAAGTTTTCTTGAAGAACTTACTTTTTTGACTGGAATTCCAGCCTATTTTGGCTTTTGATTCACGGTTTTTCGCCTTTAACCAATCCAACATAGGCGTATAATAAGCAAGCAAAGCGTCCCCACTTAGACTTGAATTGGTGCCTAAAACTGTTACCAGAGTGTCATGCCAAGGCTTTGAAGAACCCAAAGACATCATTGATCTGAGAAGTGGTAATAACCCATTTTAAAGATCTTAATAACTTTAACTTGAATTTGTTCGTTTTTACTTTAGAGAATTGCCGATTTCCATATTACCGTAAAAGTCGCAGTTATGTAGGTATCCCTTATGATGAGTCGCTTCACAAAACGAGCGGTAAAAATGGTAGCCAAGAACTTCAGATACGAACTTTCTGTATAAAAGTAAAACATACATACATATGTATTTGTACTTATAAGTGCGCGCATGCAAAATTTCAGGATATGTGACCTGGTCTACGAAAAGGGGGCTAACGTGCGAAAACTAGTTTTCTGGGAAAAGCTGTTAAAAATAATCGTCAGTTTCTCGTTACCTCATTAATTGTTCTCCTTTTTTTTGACACCTACCTCGTAGACCAGGTCACCTATGTCAAAACTTCGATACGTACTTGGTCTGATGGTTTTCCTCCATGTCCAAATAAAAATTATAGGGGAAATCAATAGCACTTTCCGGACGATCTGAGGGGGGTTCCACCCCAGCGTATTTTACCATAAGTTCCCAGTAATGTTTGTTAATTCTCTCGATTTCCACTGTACCATTCAACAGATCAGTCATTACCTTGGTGTGGACGAAGTACAGTGGTATGTTGAGCATTGTATGAATACCCTAAGACAAATAAGAAATGTGTGAAGGAATATACATTAGCAACATACTAATTGTTACCATTCTAAACAATCGATTCATTAAAATTTGATCCGAAAATTCGAAATTCTTAGAAAGTCCAATGGCTTGCAAATGTTTTGGTGTAGATGCTGACAAAATTACGGCTTCCCCTACTGGATATTCTAAATCATAAGAATTGAAGAAGTATGATGGAAGATTTTGCTTTTCTTTGGCGTAATGCAACCGTCCGAGATAGCCATGAGCTTGCAAAAACTTTCTAAACTCCACCTTCTTACAATATTTCATGTATACATGCGGTGTGAGATCGAAAATATCGGCTCTACAATCTCCATTTTCAGCATTCTCGTCTTGCTCCTTCAACTGCTTCTCATAGAATTCCTTGTCTAATCCATCGAGCCCGAGAGATTGATAGAAATTTTCTGCTGCATCTATCATGTCCTTTGCATCGTAATGCGCCACAAAACTGTCATATGGGGGCAGGTTTGCCTTGGGAAAATATGGTTCGATAACGCTATTGGCCTGCCAAGCCTGTTCTCGAACTTGTTGGAACAAATGATCTGGAATAGGACCTCTAGGGTTAACAACACTCCCACCATATTTCTCATGGAGTTCCTTTCTAATGAATGCGTGAAGTTCCTTATAAGCGGGCTTAATGTCTTCCATCACTCGTTCCATTTCCCGCAAAAAATCTTTATTATTGTAGCAGCGAAACCAAAATTCAAGTACCGGTATGTCTACAAAAAATATTATTTAAAAGTGAGTATGATATATATAGTACACTTACATACATACTCGTATGTACCATATACTTGTATCATTTAAAAAGAGTTCAAAAATATTCTACGCCGTTTCTAATACATTTTATGCACTTGAAATGGGAAAGAACATATTACCTAGAATCTTAGCAGCCTTTTGAAAGGCTTCAATAATGGTGTAGAAATTAACTGAAGACCAAACCAAATTTTTCTCGCGCCAAGTCTCCCAATAGTATTTCAGTTCATCAGAATCATTGCTGCGCTGAAATATTTTCTGTATATCCGGATAGTACGCTAGCGAGCTATCGTCTTGATCTGGCATATACGCGCCACCCAAATAAGGTTCGATGTCTTTATCTGTTGAAAGTTCTTTAAGAGCAGCGAAGTTTATCAGCACCGATGAAAAGTAATCTTCTCCCAAGACAAATAGCTCGCCAACTCTTCGAAGATTCCGCAAGGCCGTTTTCACTTGCATATCATGGATATTCTCCAAATCATAATCACTAGCCTCTTCGGAAATTGTAACCAGTTCTGCAGCTACTCTTTTGACAGTGGTCAGTTTCGAAAATATTGTATCAAAGTCTTCGTCATCTGTGGATGAATATGTTTCCTCTGCAATCTTATTATAAAGCTTATAATAACGAGTACTGGCATCGGAAATGAATTTGCTCGCATCCGATTGCTTAGTTGCTGCAGCGTTGACATCCTAAAAATTTTAAAAATTTATTCATATTCATATCATTGATACGAACTTAAACTACAGACGGCGCGTGTACTTACGTTGATCCAAGCGATGACTGAAAATATCACAACGCCAAATAAAGGCCGACGCATTTTGCGTGCTTCCGATAGTTAAACAGAATAAGAATAATGTCAATCACTGCGCTCGGAAACGTACTGCGTGTTCACATTTCAACGCTATTCATTATATTCGACCTAAATGTAGATTCAATCAAAATAAGATGAGCTTTATTGAAACCACCTTATCTATAAGCATGATGATGTTTGTTTGTTATTAAACAAATACAAAATTTTTTATGTGGATGTGCAGATCTGTTAAAAAGCTCACATTAATCTAATATACATACATAAGTATGCAATATGTAAGCATCGCTTTCTAACTTAAGAAGTGGAAATACCATTTAAATTTCCTATTATGCCTCGTTGAAATAATACTTATAAGTTATTAATAATACTTATACGTGTATATTTATGCAAACATATTTTTGTTAATACTAACAGTTAAGTTGTGTTGGGTATGCCTAATTATAGGACAGAAATATACATACATTGAAGTGCTGAACACAATGAGCGCGACAGACTGCAAACGACATCCGTCAAATATTAAAATACACAAGTTCTTAGCGACACAGTTATTGAGGCAGCTGCACAACTACATAACTGTATCCATAAGAACCTGTGTATTTTAATATTTGACAGATGTCGTTTGCAGTCTGTTGCGCTCATTGTGTTCAGCACTTGAGTGTGCCTATTTTTTACTCTTCTGCAACATCTTGCTGCAGAATATAATAGTTTTTCTCAGCTAAAAGTTGCTTGTATCACTGAAAACTAATCGAGGTTAATAAAGTGTTATATGTGTTATATACTTGTACATATTATGTAAATGTTATTTATAAATGATTTGTCTGAAGAAAAGAGTTCAATTCCGGGTGACTGTCTATCCGTCTGTCCGTCTGTGCAAGCTGTAACTTCAGCAAAACTTGAGATACCTTAGTGAAACACGTTTCTTGGCATCGTAAGACGGTTGATAATGCAGGTAACGTAATCAGACCACTGCCACGCCCACAAAACGTCATTAAGCGACAAGCTATAAAGTGCTATAACGAAGCACCAAATTAAGATAAAAGACTGTAATTTGGCACAGGGGGTTGCAGTAACAAGGGCACCTATGAGCTAATAATTTTGAAAAAATGGAAGTGGCCCGCCCTCTAACTGGGTTAAGGTAAATATCTCCCAAACCACTGAAGCTACAACTACCAAACTCAGGACAAATCCCTTAATCATCCCTACTGACATTGTAAAAATGGTTGAAATCGGAAGATAACCCTGTCCACTCCCCATATAACGGTACTGTAAAAAAGAGTGCGATAAAGCAATAAATACATGAAATCGGAAGATAACTCTGTCCACTCTCCATATAACGGTACTATTTAAAAGAGTGCGATAAATCAATAACTACTTACTCAGAGACATAAAATTGTACCTCAGTGATGATTCGAGAAGGCTTTTTGGAGCATGTGTCTAATTGGATGATGATCATGGGATCACCCACATTTAAGTGAAAATCTATATATCGGGACCTACTCGACCAATCTCAACCAAATTCAGTGTATAACATTTTTATAATATCGCTATGTTACAGTGCAAATTTTTTTAATGTGGGTTTTCTCTGTCACAGTGTATCGAATGCCGGATTGATGCTTTTCAAAACTCAATGCAATGCAAAGTATGGGCTTTTTCGGAAATGCAGTCAATATTGGCGCAGATTGCACCGTTGATTTTATACCGGCTGACACCCTTGCACGAAACTGTTAATAACTGCTCGTTTTCAAATCTAAAAATATGCAAAATATATATATTTCTTTGAAAAGTTTCACAGGCTTGTTAGATAGCACAATCGATCCATTTTAGATAGAAAAGTGTGAAGAGATAATGAATCGTGTAAAAAAATTAATAGCGAACAGCATTAAAGTCAAAGAGATTATTCCAAAATTTGACAACTATTTCCTGTAAAATTTAAAACAAATGCAAAAGTATAATATTAAAATTATATTTAACATAAATAACTTACATTGTCATTTTAGCTTTAAAAATGCTGAAAATGCTGGAAAATTTGAGCATTTTTGAGCCACAGTTATGACAGTAATGTCATTTCTAACTTTCAATTTTGGCGAAGATGCCACGTTTGCTTTTTCGAAAAGTTTTCAAACAAACATTACCAAAAACGCCTCATTTCAGATGTACAAGTACATATAACAGAACATTATATATTAGTCGAAAAGTCTTTTCATATTTCTAATCAAACTTCAATTTATTTTTTTATATTTATAATAATAAATAAATAAATATATACCATTTTGGTCGACCACTTTTTGTCATTTTTCCGCTAGAGACATTATTCCATCAGTGCAAAACTTTCATCAGTGTAAATCGAACTGATACTGCATCGCCTGCATAAACTTCACAAATTTTATTGGTGGCTTCCCTTTTTTTTAACAAAAATTTCAAAATATAGCGAATTTCTTCATTATTTTCTCTAATTTTTGAACAGTTGTAACTTTTTTTTCAACTTCCCCGAATTTTTTTTTGGTTAAATGAAGTTTAAAATCTCACCTTTCCAACACTATATGGGATCATTCTAATACGAAAAGACTTTTTCGAATACACAATACTTTGTTCATATACATATGTATATTACAATTAACGTTTTCGGAGTGAGCTATTATGTGGAACTATCCGCTGGTAGTGTTCAGTACCATGAAATTAAGCAATTTTGTTTGTTGTTGTACATATTTACCACAACCCTTTGTGCTATTAAATGGGTTTTTAATTTTTGGACAAGAAGTCGATTTGTAGAT
Organism: Bactrocera tryoni; assembly: GCF_016617805.1. Taxonomy (NCBI): domain Eukaryota; kingdom Metazoa; phylum Arthropoda; class Insecta; order Diptera; family Tephritidae; genus Bactrocera; species Bactrocera tryoni. The sequence continues at coordinate 32,494,543 of NC_052501.1, forward strand.
GCCTTTTTTTCTAATATAAGCTGTGAAAAATAAGGTACCCGGAAATTGTAAATAAATAATTGTTAATTATTCATCAATATTTATTTTGCCGTCTTCAAAGTAATCCCCACCAGATGTCATACACTTATGCCATCGAAACACTTTTCATAAGTACTTTTTGGGATGGCCTTCAGCTCCTTCAACGAATTTTGTTTTATCTCTTCGAATACGCTGGTTGATCAATGGTATTCATTGCGTTTTTGGCTGTAAATTCGGTTAAAATTGTACTCTTTTTGGAAAAATTCTGCTTTATCAGGACGAGTCGAGCAAGAACGGGTTTCATACCCAAAATATTCATCAAAATCATTCGAATGGACTCGCGAGACATGTCGACACTTGTATGACGATTTTAAAGCACCATATCCTTCACTTTTTTAATGTTTTCATCAGTTGAAGAGGTCGAAGCAAAACAAATGGTTCTGGCAGTGAACGAGATCAAAACGAAATATCTCCTGTCATCAAACAAACAGTCGTCGCACTCGCGACTTGGCTCTCACGTCACTGTTGACAGTCATAACTTTGAAGTCGTAGATAATTTCGTCTATCTTGGAACCAGCGTAAACATCACCAACAATGTCAGCCTGGAAAACTAACGCAGGATAACTCTTGCCAACAGGTGCTATTTCGGACTGAGTAGGCAATTGAGAAGCAAAGTCCTCTCTCGATAAACAAAAACCAAACTCTATAAGTCACTCATAATTCCCGTCCTGCTATATGGTGCAGATGCCTGGACGATGACAACACCTAATGAGTTGACGTTGCGAGTTTTCGAGAGAAAAGTTCTGCGAAAGATTTATGGTTCTAGCGCGTTGGCCACGGCGAATATCGCATTCGATGGAACGATGAACTGTATGAGATATATGACGACATTGACATAGTTCAGCGAATTAAAAGACAGCGGCTACGCTGGCTTGGTCATGTTGTCCGAATGGACGAAAACACCCAGCTCTGAAAGTATTCGACGCAGTACCCGCCGGGGGAAGCAGAGGAAGAGGAAGACCTGTACTCCGTTGGAAGGACCAAGTGGAGAAGGACCTGGCTCGCTTGGAATATCCAATTGGCGCCACGTAACGAATAGAAGAAACGACTGGCACGCTGTTGTTAACTCGGCTATAATCACGTAAGCGGTGTCTACGCCAGTAAAGAAGAAGAAGAAGAGGTCGAAGGTTGTCCAGAACGAGGCATGTTTTCAAAATTTGAGACAAATTCTTTGTTCCATATTTGTATCCGTTGTAAAAATCGCAACGCACTACTGAGATGCACCGACTGAAGCAGCTGCTGTGGACAAACTGGGTTACAGATCGCGCTCATATTTGGCATAGTAATTAAAGACCGTTCTACCCACTTATCAAAATACATTTCTTTGAAATATCATTTGCCTGCAGAATTTAATTACAACTTCCGGATGCTTTTCTGTCACAATGTATACATCTATAAAATATGTTAACAGTATAATTCATATGCAAAATTATTCTTTATTTAGTGTACTGATATAATGTATATAAAAAATTGTAGGATTATTATTTCCAATAAAGATGCATTCATATGCTAGAATATGTTTGTAAGTTTCTCGCAATTTGCCATTGTGTAGCTGAATTAAGTGTTACGAAGTACAACACGGTTTTCGTGGCGAACAACCACGTCGACAATGCTCATATTTGGTGTCAAGAAATTGACCAGACGGTCCGCCCCAGCGCGTGACAGGCGGTCAAAAGGATATCCCATAGGTCGTCGATCCGGATAGAGACGATCTCGCACACCACAATAGGAGGCTGCGTCGCTGCATGTACCCACCAATTGTTGCTCGATCTATAAATTGTGTTCGAAGTTACCAAAGTACATAAGTAAATATGGTTTACAAAAATACGATTTTCTTTACCCTATCTTGATCGTAGTTGGACACCATTACAAACAGCTCACAGCGTAGACCTTCGGGCAAACCTTTCGGAATAAGCATGTGATTGGGCCATCCACAGCCACAGAAGTTGAATTCTAGTTCCTCTGCACTACCTGCTGCTGGGCGACTTACATCTAAATTGCGGAATGTGCGCTCGAAGGGAATGGTGACGCTGGACTCAGTCGATCGGCGACGAATGGTGTTTTGGCCAGGATTTACTGTAGATTAATAAGTATTCAAGTTAATTACAATTTAACAGAAGCTTATTACTTACAGGTTACAATGAATTTATCTAATTCAATCATGAGTAAACGTTGATCCTTGAAGAGCATTCCTTGTCCGCGTTCATCTACTTTCGGTCCCAGAAAGATACGTACTGTACCAAATCGCTGTGCACCGCTATTGTTGTTGACGTTAATGGTGTAGGTGAATGGTGTATGTTGAAGATGAGTGAAACGGGCAAATACATTACCACGTGGCACAAAGTCCATTCCTCGGGACAAATCGATGTCAGATTGTTGCCAAAATGTTTGAAGTACATTTGGTCGACCGCCTTCGGGACTCACCTGTACACCTGTAACAGAAATACCATCATAGCCGAGTTCATTTAGGGTGTATGGAGAAAGGCGAGTCTTGTGTTCTTGGAAAATGTCATCGATGTACGCGTGCCATCTGTAAAACACAGGATCACGCATAGCAGTGGCAGAATCTCCCATTACACCAAAGGATTCCAAATGACGATGATCGGGATCGTGGGAATAGGAAATAAACACATGCCCCATATTATGGAAATCACCATACAAACTACGATTGGGTGATACAATAGATGACTCCATCATGTTGCCCAAAACATCAATTCCGCGCACTTCGTCCAATGGCACACGATTGCCACTTTCCTGAAATTAATAAAATTGTCAACACGGATACTTTGAGTGCACTTGCAATATAGTTTATGAGTGCTTACATCAGTGGCAAAACCTTGGGATATAGCTTCAAAAATACGATCCCTCCAGCGCTCCAAATCACTTACATCTAAATTTATTTGATCCAACTCTCGGTTTAGGTCCGACAACCTTGTGTCTTCGAATCGTGGTGGCCAAGCGCGACTAGAAACCAAAGAGTCCATCTTTGGGAAGTAACCCTCTGCGATTGGTTCTCGTAAATTGTTAAAGCGCACTACTCGTGCGAGATTATTACTGAAACGCTCTAAATTGTAGCGGGCCACTACTTGTTGATGCATGTAGTAGAAGAGCTCACCGCGACGATCCTTATTCACAATAGCTCGATCACCAGCTTCAAAAGGGTATATCAAATGCCAATGCCAATGATGGAGATTAATTCCAAGGTCTTCCCGGAAATACCATAATCGATGTTCGGGCTCTAGATCGGAAGCGGTATAATCCCGCGGAATGGTAATTGGCATACGCGATCCCTCGGGAACTACGGTAGCTTCTTCACGTACTTGTCGAAAAACTTGGGAGTCTACAAATTTGTCGGGAAAATTTTGTGCAAAGGATGGTAAATCAAGTCCTTTGGTGTCCGGTCGATGAAGTAGTGCCACAGATAGTGCATAATTGAACAAATATGGATTGACCCGATCTCGGGCATATACAGCTACACTCTGAAGATCATCAACAGAGCGCAATCCCATGAAAATGTCAATTAAACGACCGGCAATACGTCGATGAGCCGGAATAAAAAGCGAAAATTGTGCATCTCTTGGCAGCGACATTGGTAGACGAAGATCTGGGACAGCTATGTCTCTAACTGGAATACGTTGTTCAGCTTTTTCACCAAAACGGGTCTGCACCTCATTACCGATGGGACGGTAACGATCGGTGAGAAACTTGTCGGGAACATCGAAAACGGCAGCCTTTCCCTTCTCCATAAAAATGGGTTCATTGGGACGATCGAAGAGCAATAAAAGATTCTTTTTATCGGCCATTTTTAACGATGTCTGTAAGTAACCTTCTGCTCTACAAACAATTATTGACAGAAATCGGAGATCTGACGAATATGCGCAATGTACAACTATAGTTCCAGCGCGAAACTGATGAATTCCAAAATGAATGTCAGCCTTTTATACAAATTCACATATCAGAGAGTGGCAATTTACAAGTAAGAAATTATTATCTTGTCTTGGTGGTTACATTTTATTGTGGTTTCTAAAATACCTTTAGAACATATGAGTGCCGATAATATCTTCTACACAGTACACATTTGTAAATGTGGTTAAAAATGGGAAAAACTTCAACTGGTGCACAGTCAATAAAATATAAAAAAAAATTGATATAAAAATTATGGAATATTTTATCAAAAGTAGCAATATGTAGGAACCAAGTATTTAATGGAGTACGCATTAAGTCACACACAGTAAACCGACTTGCAGTTGAATGATGTCAATAAATTTATTTTTCCACTAATAATATATTTGACCTATATATAACAATATATACATACGTATTTAAATGTACATCTTTCAGATCTATTTAATATTAATTTGTGTTTGAGCTACTTAGAACTTACACAAAAAGTAAATATGTAAATATATGTACATTTTCCCTTTTATATTAATATTTTGATTTCACCTGTGTGCATAATTATTTTTGATTAATTTCCATCATTAATAAATTTAATTCCTTCTTCTATGGATATTTTTCTACACGTACATGCAAGTATTTTAGTACAACAAGACAAAAAAGTAGTTTATGCATTTTTGTGCATTTCCCTAAACATGCTCTATATAATATTCTAACAAACTCTGTTCTACTCCCGCATACATGTGTATGTTGGTACTTGTATGTAAATATTTATGCATAACATATTGTGTAAATGGATAAAATCAATAACTTCAAAAAGCTTCATAGGTCTCTTATATGTTATATTCGTATATTGCAAAAACTTAAAATATACGCTACAATTTAAAGCTAGAAAATGTACATCGTTTGTTTTTTTTTGTTTATTAAATGCACTATAAAGTATGTACCGGCTTCATTTGAGCATAGAAGTTTGTATAAAAAGTTCTGATATGTATAGTTTAAGCTCTTTAGAACAGACAGGAAGGTGTATTAACAAATTAACATAAAATTGTTATATGTATAGTATTTCAAATATTTATATATGTATGCAAGTACCAGTAAGTGTGAAATAATATACATATATTCACTATAAAGTTGTATATTAAGGGATCGTCTCAGTGTGGAATTTTCGAGAAATCGATTTTTTTGTTGCATTAACGGATTATACACTGTAATAAAATATAATAATGTAATAAAATAAATAAATTCCCTCAAATTTTGAAATCGAAATTCATATTATTACGGTCATTACAGTGTTTCTTGTAGGAAGTGAATAGAGGGGGGAACATAGCGACTCCAATCTTTAAGCGCGTTTTTCACAGAATGGTGTTTTTCAAAACGGTTTCCTTTCTCAAAAGAAGAGTTTTAAAGATATCTAGTTCTAGTTTGGAGAGAACATTTTTAACGTCATTCGCCAAATTCGATACTTTTTGTTCAATCCGTCGCCATTTTGTCAAATTTCAACAAAACAAAAAGGCTTCCATAGCGCGATAGCGGCTTTTCTACAGATTAATAATCTTTTTGAAATTTTTGTTTTAGACCGAAATTGCGGCCGCAATCGTGGACATCGTACAGAACCTTTCTTTTTACGTGTCATTTCAACAATTTATTTAACTATTATACACCCAAAAAATAAACATAAAAAAATCATTTCGTATTCGTCATGAATGCATTTATTTACAAAAAACAAGAAAAAACGTTAACTTCGGCTGCACCGAAGCTAATACACCCTTCACAGGTGCATTTCTTTTAGTAACTATGTGTTCAGTTTGTATGGCAGCTATATGCTATAGTAAGCCGATCTAAACAATTTCTTCGGAGATTACGTTGTTCCCTTAGAAAGTAATCTATACCAAATTTGGTGAAGATACATTGTCAAATGTGAAGTTTGCCATACAAGAACTTGATTCCGATCGTTCAGTTTGTATGGCAGCTATATGCTATAGTTAACCGATCTTAACAATTTCCTCGGAGTTTACATTATGTATTATCTTAGAAAATAACCTGTGCCAATTTTTGTGAAAAAACATTGTCAAATGTGAAGTTTGCCATACAAGAACTTGATTCCGATCGTTCAGTTTGTATGGCAGCTATATCTTATAGTGGTCCGATATCGGCTGTTCCGACAAATGAGCAGCTTCTTGAAGAGAAAATGACGTTTGCATAATTCCAAAAGGATATTTTAAAAACTGAGTGACTAGTTCGTATATATACAGACGGACGGACGGACAGACAGACAAACGGACATGGTTCAATCGACTCAGCTCAACATACTGATCATTTATATATGTATATACTTTATAGGGTATTCGACGCTTCTTTCTGGGTATTACAAACATCGTGACAAACTTAATACACCCTTTCAGGGTATAACAATTGGATCGATTAGCTTATTTCAACACTATAAAAAAAAACACGAAAATCAGTGATATTTCGGAGGGTATATGTGTATCATAATTATATGCTCAATTACACATTTTTTAAATTTGTACGCTCAATATTCTAAAATACTGCTTTTTTTGAATGGAAGTACTTAAGACTTTAGTAAACCCGAATGACTGATTTTAGGATCCAAAAAAGTCTGAAAATAAGCGAACTTACTACTTTCATCAACAATTAGTTCATTATCAATAGAAAAAACATCTCGTTTTAATTCACAAAATCTAAATAAACATACTTAAAAAAGTAATGCTGCATCACAAAGCAGAGCCTCAAGTGACTCGGAAACATGCCTGTAAGTGTCATTTATTTAAATAACAATTGTTTTCACATAGTACATACATTCTTCATATATTTTAGCTGGTTTTAACTAGTATGAGACAGACATATTCCTGCTAAAAGTCTGGCAAATTCCATTTTATTTTTCATATTTTTCATTCCAATTTCCAAAATTATAGTCGGATGGCTTGTTAAGCTTGTGGTTCATACCAGTTGTTTACGGAGTCAACTAAAGGTTATTGTGGTATACAGACATACATATATAAATATTGTGCTTATATATTTTTTTCACGTAAATATAGTAGCCCTATATACATATAATAGTATATAACTTTTGATTTAAAATATAAGGATACAGAGAAAATACTGCGTTTGCGAAAGTAGCATTATACATAGGTAAATCAGTTGTATATGTAAATAGGCTGATAACAATTTTAATATTTTATTTTAATTCCGTTTATGTATGGTCCTTTCATATTTTGTTGTCCTTTGTAAATCTTTGGCATACAGGTAACATTTTACTTTAAAATATTTTATCAAAAGAGTACTCCCCTTACGTCTAGGAACTTTAACAATGCTCCATAAAAATAAATTTTCTCAGCTTGAAACTTTTAGTTATCTTTGCTTAGCATTTACAGACATAAATATGTACTTAAACATATGCACATATATTCGAATAGTATACTTCACACATACATATGTACACATAATTCATATGTAACTACTTGTATTATCTGCATACAGTACATATAACCTATATGTACATATACACTGGGGTGGTCTTTCTTCATGTTACAGTATAATTGTTGATACCGAGCGAAAATGTAACCAAAAGTTTATTGCACAATTTTTTTTGGTATTTTTTTTTGTATAAAAGAAAAGCATACTGATATATTACGTTACATGCAAGTGGCTTTATACTGTAACTATATGTATGTATTTTAACTGTACACAAATTTGCAATATTTTATGAATAAATAAATGATTATTTTTTAACTTAAATTAAACAAAATTCAAAAACGCACAAAAAATTGGATTGAAGGGTTTTGTACAGTGTTTGTTTTTTATTCTCTAAGCTTACCAAAATGTTGACAGCCAGGAGAATTATTGGTCAGCACATTTATGGTATGAGTGCAACTAGTTAGAATTAACAAAGATAGGAATTTATTTTCAATACAATGTGTACCCTGGCAGCATAAATGTCACTTCTTTTCTACTCTTAACTCGAGTCAATTAGCTTTGCAATAATGCCTTCTGGTAGAAATTCATTTCACATTTTAAAATTGCTATAATTTGCAGCAAATATCATTTTAGAAATCTCCTTAGGGAAAAACAGCAATTTTTGTCCTTAGTTTTAATTTTGCCGTCCCACAAATGTGAACCAACCAAAGAAATAAAGTAAAAATTTATTTTACTCAAATATACAAAAATTATGAAAATTTTTTTATGGAAGAGAGTAGAATTTGGGCGCTACTTTTATCATGTAAACGGGACAGAAAATTCTGCTAAAATAGAGATAAAGTCTAGGCGATCTCTTATTGAATAAATATCATCCATAATAATATCATCACTTGTTAAAATCAATGGCGTTTGTGAAGCAATATATACATACATATAATACGACGAATGAAACTGCAGAGTATGTTTATACTTGCTTAAATAAGCGAACTTTTGTTACTCCCCTGGAATATGCATACAATACAATACAAAAAAAACGTTAACTTCGGCTGCACCGAAGCTAATATACCCTTCACAGGTGCATTTCTTTTAGTGACTATGTGTTCAGTTTGTATGGAAGCTATATGCCATAGTAATCCGATCTGAACAATTATTTCGGAGATTATGTTATTACCTTAAGCAGTAATCCATTTCAAATTTCGTGAAGATACCACGTAAAATGCGAAAGTTTGCCATACAAGCCATTGATTCCGATCATTTTCTCTTTCTTTTTTTCAATTTCTTCGGAGATTACATTATGTATTATCTTAGAAAATAAACTGTGCCAATTTTTGTGAAGATACATTGTCAAATGTGAAAGTTTTCCATACAAGAACTTGATTCCGATCGTTCAGTTTGTATGGCAGCTATATGCTATAGTAAACCGATCTGATCAATTTCTTCGGAGATTACATTGTTGCCTTAGCAAATAATCTATACCAAATTTGGTGAATATATCTTGTCAAATGTGAAAGTTTTCCATACCAGCATTAGATTCCGATCATTCAGTTTGTATGGCAGCTATATGTTATAGTGGTCCGATATCGGCAGTTCCGATAAATGAGCTGCTTCTTGAAGAGAAAATGACGTTTGCAAAATTTCAAAAGGATATCTTAAAAACTGAGGGACTAGCTCGTATATATACAGACGGACGGACGGACAGACAGACAGACAGACAGACGGACATGACTACATCGACTCAGCTCAACAAACTGATCATTTATATATATACATTATAGGGTCTCTGACGCTTCCTTCTGGGTGTTACAAACTTCGTGACAAACTTAATATACCCTGCCCAGGGTATAAAAAAGTATGCTGTCATTTTTTTTAGAAATAAGTACAATAGTCCATACATATAATCACCTGAAATGCAAAATAACGTAACAACATTTTCGGAAATTTACAGTGGCATGAATGAAACACGGAATAAAATGGAACATGAGTGAAAAAAAAATTTTAATATTGGTTAAAGCTGGTTTATATCGGAGTGCAGAACTTGAAAATGCTTATGTTATGTATGTAATTTGAAGTAGTGAAGCGTAATCAATAAGACACTCAATTTCGAGTTTTTTGATGATACGTTATTTTGCATTTCAAGTGACGATATTGTACTTCTAAGCGCCAAAGACTTTAACTGTGAAACGTTCATCTCAACTTAAAAAGTACGCAAATGAATTCCAAAATTTATTATTTAATTTTCACTTCGACATAAGCCTCCGTAAAAGCGGAAAGCTGCCACCCTCCGCTATGTGTAAGTATATATTCAAGAATGCATACGTTACCATGCACATACATATGTATGTATGTATGTATATACGTATGTGCAAACAAATATTCTTAATGCTAGATTTAATGATTTAGAGTTTAGCTGCTTTTGACTCTAATAGCCAACTTTAGTGTAATATTATTCATCTAGAAATATGTAACAAGATTTCTTCGTGAATTCGTTTGCAATTGCCATAAGTGCTATATGTACTCGATGTTAGTTTTTGTATGTATGTATGTATGTATGTATGTATATATCGTATATAATATCAAAACTAATGTTAATTTCTGGATAAAATAGTTACTTTTGCACTTCCTGTTTTATTTTGAAATGATCATAGCTTCAACAGGTATCTTGCAATAAATGTACAAACTCTGTAAGACTATCTGTGTAGTCAGTGTAAATAGGCCTTAACTGTTAAACTCTGTAAGTTATCAGTAGTTGATGTATTTGTTTCCTTGCCGAGAGTGTTAAAGTGTCAAATTTGTAATTTTTTCACAAAGCTCTGAGCAATTTAGGATAATTCCGCGTGGACATGCTTGCGGTGTGGCCATGCATGTATGTGTGTATGTATATATGTATATAATTCTGCCAATGAAAGCACATTAATCGCTAATCATAGCCAAGTTTTAGGAATTAAATTTCCAAATAATAAAGAAATATCATTATGTGGTTATAAAAGTAGTAATGGTAACAATATGGAGTAACAGACAAAATTATATATTATATGTATATACTATAAACTACATTGTGTATAAGTTAGAGCATCATATTCAACAAAAATATTTATAATACCGAAAAATTTCTTAAATCTATAAATGGGAATTTGACAGTGAAATATTGTTAGCCATATATATGTACACCTTTACAGTGTTTTTTTTTTTTTGTGAATCTACTTAAACAGAAATCACAATTAGCGAACTTGCAAGATCTATTTATCTTTGCGCCATATTTTGAATCGCTAGTATCTCGATTGGACTTTTGAACAAACTGTTTTTAAATTTGATTTCTTAAATTTAATATTTTCCCTAAAAAATATTTTATGCACGTCAACTTCGACAACATATTCGCATTATGGTAGCGCGTGTGTGTATGTACATACTAATCAACTGTAAACACATATTTAACAGGTGCATACGTCTGTTTTAATTGTAATTTAAAACGATTTCTAATATGTATGTATGTTTTAACAAGTGGATCACTGGTACTCGGCCTGATTAACTATTTTATTTGTGACCAGTGGAAGAATTTGTTTTTCCATTCTCCGTAAATTCTTGCTTACAGTAATCCATGACAACATCCGCACGACAATCTCCCATTAGTCCAGGTAGGAGTACGGCCACACCCATTATTGTTACAATGGTTCCAAAGACGACCAGACCGAGTGCCGGTAGTTTTTCGCGGCTGAAGAGAGAGTGAGATTCCATTTGTATGTAAGCTAGACCAGGGAGAATGTATGCCAAAGGAATCGCTGCCAAAAGTCCCTACGAATAATAATGGAATAAGTATTTGTAATTTAACAACACTAGTCGCTTTACTTACATTTAACTCCAGTACCGATCCTAAACAATCAGTTAATGGGGAAATGATGAAAGCGCTGAAAACTATAGCCAACGTAATGGTTTTTCCATATTCATCAATATCAGCACCCTTCTCAAGATTGGGATCTTTGTCTAATGTCAGCTCACTAATAGGTTCCTTCAATACAAAGCGGTGCACAAAAGCGCGTACAATCTGAAATATTGTAACAATAAAGCAATACATACAATACAACTAATTTACATATGTATGTATGTCCTCAGACATTCTTTTCAATAAGATCATCTAACCTCTCGAGAAACAAAACACTCTATTGGAAAAGTCAATAAAATTGAAATAGAGAAAAGCACCCGTGAAAAATTCATCAGATCATCATTCCAACAGTAGTTCTCCAATAAATCGCCTAAAATAAGAGATAGAAGTTTAATAAAATAGAAGAATATATTCATATAGATATATGCTATATAAATGTGTGTATTTATATTTTCCCAATTGATTTCAGCTGAAAGAAAAGTTTTAGAACAGTTAACATTTAACCCTTCTCGTTTCCTTAAGGGGGTATTCTTGTCTAGGATTTTGAAAAAATCGATTTTTTTTGCATATCTTGAAAGTTTAGACTTTCAACAATATGGCCTTGAAAGGATTTTTCAAAATTAGACTTATTTTCGGAGATACAGCCAATTTTGTGACTTGGCGTCCGTGTTCACTAGAATTGTCTCCTAAACTTTAAACGCGTTTTTCTCAAAACTGACTTTTTCGGAACGATACCCACGATTTCTCAGGTTCTGCTAGACCGATTTACTTGAAATTTTTATGGAGTCTTCTGTATAGGCTTGTCTATGGTTGGAACTAACCCCATCCCCAAATTTTCATTTTTATTATTTAAAAAAAAATCGAAATAGTCAGAAAAAGTGATCCAAAAAAACTTTTTTTCAGGCAGTCGCCATTTTGTGAAAAAAGTTTTTCCCACTTTTCCGTAGTTTCGGCCATTGCGACATTATTCTAGATTAATAATCTTTTTTTTTGTTTCAGATAACTATGTAGTAGGGTTGAAATCATGGGTATGGTCACGTGGAAATTTTTAGAGACCCCCCACTTCGTCAGCTCATAATTTTTGAAATTTTTTACTTTTTTTATTTTTTAATAAAAAAATGGATAATAAAATTATTAATTGCCTTTTTTACGACACTTTAAAAATTACATGAAATTCATGCTTCTAAACCATAATACCCCCTTAAAAATTTCTATTATCATTTAATCTCTAATATTTAACCACATTTGTACATTTAACGTCTATTACATCCATTTTTGTTGTTATATGGTAAATAATTTCCTCAATAGGGGTATTCTCTTGCTCTTGCAAAGCCCTTGCACGGTGCACGAATTGCAGAATTTTCCACTTGGTGCAACGGCGCAACAACAAACACACACAGAAAATATTTGCAATGGCTGTAAAATATGTCAGACCAAAACCCATGTTTTTTTCGTGCAATGACACGTACAAATATAATAGCAACCCTGTTTTAGCTGTCATTTTACATAAAGACATATTTCCCCGTTAAATTGTTGAGGAAGGTTAAAACTTTAATTTCTATTTAAATTATAAAGGTTTGCTACATTTTTTTTGATAAGAATGAATTGCAGAAGGTGTGCCAATTCACAATATTCATAAACAATAGTCATTTACAGCTGTTCATATACCACTAGATTCTGCAGCATCGTGCTTTTGCATATTTCGGTATAGGAATTTTGCATTTTGTGTCATCGTTTAATCTTGCAAGAGCAAGAGAGTCCCCTTAATGATTTTCGTTATTTAGCAAACTTACCCCGAATATGTAGGTCAGTGTGTGTGTTATCTATATTGTTATAGCTGATTTTAGATTTGAAATGCTTATCGTAGTTCAGGAAGGTTTTAAAAGGTAAGAAAATATGGCAAGTTTCAATGTATAAATAAATTAATAGCTGTTGGTTAGTCTCGCTAAAATCCGAGCACGGCTGGATCGATTAGGCTAATTTCGGTCTTGAATTAGTTGTGGAAGTCCAGAGAAGGATTAAAAGGTGAATAAATATGAAAATGCTCGGATGCTTTTGTTTTTCCTTTGATATGTCCTCCGTCGTTCAAAAATCAAATTGAAAGAATGGTTTCAATTACGTAGATTCATAAATCTCAAGTTTTGTCACAAATAAAATTCTTGTAGGCAACAATAACATTTATAATTTGGCAATCATCAGCTGATTTGTTATAGCAACATTCAAGTATTGTACTGCTAAGTGCGCGAGAACTTTTCTCACATTGATTAATTACAATTTCCGATGCCGATGCCAAGCAGAATTCGACTTGACTTGGGTCGTCGCAGTCACTCAAATGTGCGAAGAGGTACCTCACGGGCTAGGCGCGCTGATGACCAGAGAGACAGATCAAGAAAATAGTGTTTTTTCTATGTCAGAATTGCTCACTCACTAAAAAAAGTGAGAGAATACATATGAAGCAGAGAGACTCAGAATGCAGCGAGTTCGTACACATCAAAGACATCAAAAGCGAGCACAACATAATGAAATTGAGTGGTTGCGCAGACGCAGTGAGCTCTGTGAACTTGGAACGAGCTGCATTCCACTTTGATCCGGTAATAGGTTATTGTATTCACAAATCGGTAACAATTATCAAAATTGGCCCCTCCACCAGCTCCTTTACGCTCTTTAATTTTTGGAATTGGACATGATTCTAAGCCCTTCTTGAGCAACACTCAGAAATATAACAGTTGTTTCCGGATGACATTGTTTGACGCTACACATGTTATACAGAACTATTCCCATAAATAAATCGCAAGGTCAGTCGTTGGAAGTTTGCGGAATGAACTTGGAGTTTCTCTGTTTTGTGCATGGACAATTGCATATACATAAGTACGTCGCGTGTTCGGGCGTCGGAAAACCGTTATCATTGCTTATTTGCGTACCACAAAACAAAATAAAAAAAAGCAAAGTTAATCAGAAACCTTTAATTTGATTAACAAACTGTATTAAACTGTGTGTGTCTGACAATATCAAATTGAAACTTTATAAATAGCCAGTTATTTCAGGAAAACTCTGTTTTGTAAGTAAGCAACATCATGTATGTAAACGTTTATATATACCGAACACTTTTTATTAATTACGGCATCTTTTTGTGTGTTTTCAGTATATTTTATACAAAAGTTTATGTTTTTTATTTATCGATTGAAGCCGTACAAAGTTTGCCGGATCAGTTAGTAAATTTATAAAAATGATTTTAAATCAGTTTTTAAGTATTCCTGAGTGATGTCAAAAGTTGGTGCCACCAGCCCGAGCATTTTCTGTCCCCAATATATTCTATATAGTGCCTTCCGACTTCACACCTGTCTTTAAATTGTTTAAGTTGATCAATATGCGTTATATTTAGTGAAATTGAGTGGACAAGGTTGTAAGAGTATGAAATCAATCTAAAATTCTCCCGTTAAAATATTAGATTTTTTAAAAGTCAGAAGCCTTTATACAAAGTCTGTCGCAAAAGAAACAGAACTCTTTAAATATAACTGTTTGTGGTGGCGCCACCTATTGGTGGGTATATGAAATAAAAAGTTTGATCTCTTGTTGACATTTCATAAAAATTTTAAGACGATTGGATAACTACAATCAATGCTATCGATCAAAAAGTGACAACAGCTTTTGGTCATCGGTCGTAAAATGCAAAGAGCAAATATTAAATTTTGTTTTAAACTTGGAAAAACGTTTACTGAAACAAATCAAATTATGAAAAAAGTTTATGGTGATCAGTGCCTATCCCGTAGTAATGTGCATGAGTGCTTTAAGCGATTCCAAGAAGGTCGTGAGGACCTCCGTGACGATCAGAAGTCGGTCGTCTTCAGAAGTCAAAAATAAAGACAATGCTGATTTCTTTTTACGATTCCGGGAGTAGTGTACACCGAGAGTTTGTCCCACCTGGCCAAACGATTAATGCTGTGTTTTACCTTCGTGTCATGAAGCGTCTTTTGTCACGCATTCGTCGTGCTCGATCACAATACCGTGAGGCAGGGTCCTGGCGCCTGTTGCACGATAATGCGCCGTGTCATCGGTCGACGCTTGTCACTGATTTTTTGACAAAAAACTCCATATTAACCATTAATCACTCACCCTACTCACCTGATCTGGCACCCTGTGATTTTTACTTATTTGGAAAACTTCATTTGCTCATGAAAGGACACTGGTATCAGGACATTTCAGCTATCCAAAAGGCGACGACCGATATTCTCAAGAGAATTCCGAAAAATGGCCTTAAACACTCATTTGAAATGCTAATTGACCGGGCTAAACGCTGTATCGAAGCACAAGGAAACTACTTTGAATAAAAAAATGTAACTTTTGAAAAATATTAATTTTTTGTTGTTTTTTCTAACAGTCCTGTTGCTTTTGCGACAGACGTTGTATATCAAAACTTTTAAGAACCAAGACAAGACCCCACTAAACAGCTGCTCCTGCAAAATATTAGATACATAGATGAAATAAAACAAGTAATGAAGGCCTGTATTCGGGTGTAAACGAACATTTCATACACTTCCAAATTGCAAAGATTTGGCAAAAACTTACCTACATATATAGGAAAATACCATTTTTATCGCAATTTGGAGCTTACTTTATAAGTATTTGATTTAAGGTGGTTTGGCGTGGCAGAGGTCCGCTTATGCGATTGCGGTTATTTATTAACAATTTTATATTGTAAGTACATTATTAGAATTGATCATGGTTTTTAATAATCCTATTCATACTACTTTAGCTATTTCATTTCGTTTCGAAATGTTTCAAAGTTTTCAGAAAGTTAATTTAATTTAAATACAAAAATTTGAAGATATTTAATTAGAATATTCGCTAATTTACTCACCTATAATAATCATTTTTGCAGTAAATGTTTCCATCTCGCGAATAGCATGATGATTCTCGGTCTAACGGTTGTCGACAAGCGTGGCATTGTAAGCAATTAATATGCCATCGTTTATCAACTGCAGAGAGGTAGAAACGATCCTGTAAGGATATAAGATATTAAAAGAGAGACGTATATAATCAATTTTTTTCAAGCACAACACAATTCATTCGCATTAACCCATACTAAATGTAAATTTTTATACTCTAGGATATTTTCTTTCAGAAGCGTTTGTATTACATAAAAAAGTTCCTTTATTATAACAGAGGTATTAGTGTATACAATATTAGCACTTAAAGGCTTTGATATTTTTTGTTGTTCTAATCATGCTCAAGGTGTATAATAACATATACATATGTATATTCATTAGCCAATACGTGTGCAGTGGTATTACCTGTATGAATCGACCGCAACCAGCGCAATCTTCTAGGCTTCGAGGCAGATTTGGTGTTTCATTCGTGGAGTCTGGACTACTTGGTGGACCATATGGCTCCGTTTTAAAGGATATTCTCGAGGTAGTTTCCTCATTTACTTCCAAACAGTCAGGCCGCGCTCGACTTATTGCGTATTTTAATGCAGTTTCGCTGAATAGTGTGCGGTCTGCGATCTCATAGCTATCAGAAAAAAAAACAATATTTGTATGTATATTGGCCCACAAAGAACTATTTCCCAGCGAGTAATTACAAACCTTTTAAATGGCTCATTAAATGTCGAGCTATAAGGCTTGGTATTGTGGTCACAAAGTTCGGGACAGGAAGAGCAAGATCTATAAAGTAGACGATTGTTATTTACACCTGCAGCACTGCCGCAATGAGTGCTTCCTTGATGTGCTACAGGTGGGGTTGGACTTTTTTCTCTCGCACCTGGCCCAAGAAATCTTGCGCTCTGCTGCTGCAATTTTAAAATAAATATACTCTAACGATTAATAATATACATTAATTATGTTAATAGAATATTTAATAATTTTGTAATAATTGATAAAACATTACATATATCTGGCATAATTAACATTTTTAACGAGACCGCAGCGTTCATCATCAAACCTGCAATAGATTTATGAATAACTGCTTTTCTGTGCATACATTCCTTATAAGGGCTGATAAGTCTTTGGCCCTCCCAGTCATGCTAAACAAAAAATCATTATCCTTGGCTTAGCGTATTAAGAAAATTATTATAAGAAAAAATGAAATAAAACAAGTAGGTGCTTTCTGGGTGTTACTGAACATTTCGTAATCTCGCAATAAGCAGGAGTACAGGGAAATATTTTCGGGCAAAACTCAGCCTACCGTCGGTCAACTGCACATCTTTAATTAGCAAAACAATAAAATAGGCGCAAACATGTTATTCCAATGGTGTGCTGTAATGGTTTGGTTGGAAGTCTACTACTACATATGTATGTATAAAGGCGTTAGACATTTTCAAGTTATTTCCGGTGGTGAAATCGCCGATTCGAAAGCTTCAACATTACTTGCAAATTCGAAAATGAATGATAATGTATAATTTTAAATGTAATAATAAAAAAGTTTGGTAATAATAAGATTTATAGTTTTTAATTATAAACATATTCAGATTCATTTTTCTTCAGCACTATACGTATCGTACATTGAAAATGAACGTGGCAAGAGAATAATTTTTCAAATAAATTTTAAAATCAAAATGGTTGCTACAATAATATTTCCTGTAATCTTTTTGATAACCAAATGTGTACAGTTGCATAATTCGCTGATGAATAATAGGTGAATCGAAGATTATGTCATGTTCTTTCGGGTATATCTAGATAATTTACGTTGTCATTTTCATCAACAAAAGTAGCTTATGAATTTAACTACATCTGATTTATGTAGCCTGGCAACAACTGTTGTATCTGGAAATTTGTGGACACTAATGTAGCCTGATTTCTGAGCAAGCTATGATCTAACCAATTAATTTTTATTTCATTAATATACAAGGTCTGTCACAAAAGAAACAGGACTGTTAAAAAAACAACAAAAAATTAATATTTTTCAAAAGTTATATTTTTTTATTCAAAGTAGTTTCCTTGCGCTTCGATACAGCGTTTAGCCCGCTCAATTAGCATTTCAAATGAGTGCTTAAGGTCATTTTTCGGAATGCTCTTGAGAATATCGGTCGTCGCCTTTTGGATAGCTGAAATGTCCTGAAACCAGTGTCCTTTCATGGGCAAATGAAGTTTTCCAAATAGGTAAAAATCACAGGGTGCCAGATCAAGTGAGTAGGGTGAGTGATTACTGGTTAATATGGAGTTTTTTGTCAAAACATCAGTGACAAGCGTCGACCGATGACACGGCGCATTATCGTGCAACAGGCGCCAGGACCCTGCCTCACGGTATTGTGGTCGAGCACGACGAATGCGTGACAAAAGACGCTTCATAACACCAAGGTAAAACACAGCATTAATCGTTTGGCCAGGTGGGACGAACTCTCGGTGTACAATACCCTCGGAATCGTAAAAACAAATCAGCATTGTCTTTATTTTTGACTTCTGAAGACGACCGACTGATCATGACAGAGGTCCTCACGACCTTCTTGGAATCGCTTAAACCACTCATGCACATTACTACGGGATAGGCACTGATCACCATAAACTTTTTTCATCATTTGAAATGTTTCAGTAAACGTTTTCCCAAGTTTAAAACAAAATTTAATATTTGCTCTTTGTTCAAAATGCATTTACGACCGATGACCAAAAGCTGCTCTCACTTTTTGATCGATAACATCGATTGTGGTAATCCAATTGTCTTAAAATTTTTACGAAATGTCAACAAAAGATCAAACTTTTTATTTCATACTCGTATACCCACCAATAAGTGGCGCCACCAGAAACTGTTATATTTAAAAAGTTCTGTATCTTTTGCGACAGACCTTGTATGTATGTATGTAAATGACAGGTGTGTTGTCAGGAAAATGGAAAAATTACTGAACCAATAAGGAAGGGCTAAATTTCGTTATAATCGAACATTTTATAAATACGTAAATTCATTATACGATAAATACGGTATAAAGTCAATTGGTAACTCGGAAATCTTTATTTGGGTATATTGGAGCTTCATGAGTTTTAAGATGATTGTATTTACTTTAAAAGGTATGGTAGCATGTATGCGGCATAAATTCAGCTGAAAGCTAAAAAAGGTTATGTTATTCATTACAATTTTTTTTCATTGAGTTATAAAATTCATAAGAAATAAAAAAATTTCCCAAAAATAATTAAACTTCAACCGTTAATATCTTTTAAACGGTTGGGTTAACGAAAAAATTGTGGAGACCTTTTTCGTAGAGCATTCAATTTCCTACAAAATCTGAAGAACAAAATATCTTGATCAAGTAGTTGGAAGCGAGATATACATTTTTCTATCTGATAATAAGAAAAAATAGAAAACCGTATGTAGGAGGACCTTCTCGTTACAATTAAAAACTCATGTTTTGAGAGGCTTTCTTAGAGGTGTCTAGGAACCTATTTTTCCGAGTACCAAACGAAAAAAAAAATTTGTTTTGAATCACCCTAATACATCACCCTAATACATATAAGTCATCAGATCAGCACAAATTAAGTTTAAATCGTTTTGGTGAAATAATTATTCTACTAAATAAAATAACAATAAGTGTTTCTCCTATTTGAAATACATATTTTTGTATTATTATTTTTTTAGAAATCAACAAAAAATAAATAAAAACTTTTAATTTGGTCATCAGGTTACAGTGAACCAACAAAATATGACTTAACTTTGTAGATACTTTTCTCTTAAACTATTTCAGCTTTTAAGCTTCAACCAAAAGTAACAATGTGAGAATTTAATTACTTTTATAAAAATTTAACAATAAACAAAATATTAATGTTAACAAGTGCAAAAAAAAATAAAACATCTTATTTTGGCAGTCGAAGCTTCTTGCTTTCACCCCAGCGCATACGCCACAAATGAATCCATAATGATTGTAGAGAAATATTGCCAAATGTTTAATATATTGCAAAGAGTATATCCACCGTGATAACAAATTGTGCGATTTTGTAATTCTTCAAATGACTCCAAATTAAATTTATTTCGATTTGCATGGCAGTGCGAGCGAAACGAAGTTACGAGAGCGCAAAGTTAATAGGGATATTCAGACCGAAGCCTGTTTATTTTGATACTTCGTTAGTTAATACTTCGTTAAAAGGCTTAACTGTGAACATACTTTTTGTTCACCTCTGTAGTTCGATAAATTTTATTCCGAAACAGCTGATTCAATTTTATTAAAGAATAAAAATGCCTCAGCAAAGTGCAAAATCAAAAATTGTCAGTCATTTAATTGAAAATTATGTGGAAGATCAAATTTATTACTGGTAAGTACTTTAAATTGATGTACAGAGGAGCAGGAGAACAGCTGATGTGATATTACCGAGTAACGAAACAGTTATCAAGCTTGTCTGTAAAATTAACAGACTCTCGTTCTACCGAGTAACGAATGGATAGTTCGTTAATTTTACAAAAACAAAATACATGTAAAAAAACTACCGAATAACGACTAACGAATTAACTAAGCTGGTCTGAATGCCCCTAATGTCTAAAATGAGCTGAAGTCTCTTATTTAGGATTACGGACTTTTAAAAATAAAATAGAATTTTTCTCACAACTTTAAAGTTTTAATAGTTTAGAAGATAAGTCACTTCAAAGTTAAACCATTTATTTATACAAGCGTTTTTATATTCTTTAATATTTTTAGCCAAGAACATATACTGTATTTAAATTTATGTATTAACTAATTTAAGCCCGCCTTGCTGAGAATGATCTCAAAGACCCGATTGGATGGCGATTCTTACAAATTTCCAACACCATTTAAGGAAATCGATGACCAAGCAATTTTAATATAATCAACTTATTCCTCTCTCAACAGCTTTTCTATTGCTATTAGAATTACTGCATTAAATCGATGTCTTGCTCTTCACCTGGACACCTGGACACCCGGACAGTGCGAATCAAAGCTTTGGTATATCGTACAAATTGCGACACATACATATTTTTAAAATGGAGAAAAGCAGCAGGAAAGCCATTTTATTCGTGTTTTCGTATTTGCAATTAAATTATTATTCAAAAATTGCAGTTCGCGTATCATATTAGAAGATGGCTCCCCACATCGCCACACTATTCATACGACTACGTAGACGGTTCAATTGGAGTTCCTTCTTCTGAAAATCATGGAAATTAAAATTGTATCCAGGTCATTCACAACTAACATTTTTTTGGTCTGAAAAAACAACTTAGCGCCAATCAGACTTAAGGGAGTATTCTGGTTCAGAAGCCCGAATTTTAGGTATTTTTTTTGACGCGATAAAAAAAATCAAACATTATTTTGACTATCCATTTTTTACATGCTTTTTATTGATATTCTGGGAATACAAAACATAAATAATATTAGAAAAAAAATTAAATTTAAAAACTGCAGGTCGGCATGAAGTAGAGACTGGTGTGCAGGATATATATACTTATATCCTTTACGTAACCTAAAGTGAAAATTTATGCGAAATCCGTGAAGAGCAAAAGTGTAGTTATCGCATTACGAAACGTTTTTGAAAAAAAAAAAATTTTTACAAAATGGTGGAGGTTTGAAAAAAAGTTTCGTATTTTTCCTGTTTTTTTGTGCTTCGGAATTTTTTAAAAATAAAAAAAAAATTCTTTCGAAAGCTCTTCATA
Source organism: Bactrocera tryoni (assembly GCF_016617805.1). Taxonomy (NCBI): domain Eukaryota; kingdom Metazoa; phylum Arthropoda; class Insecta; order Diptera; family Tephritidae; genus Bactrocera; species Bactrocera tryoni. The sequence goes on from NC_052501.1 coordinate 32,516,414, forward strand.
GTACGATACTATAAAGCTCTAAGAAAGCTCTGTGTAAAATTTCATGTATATCGGTTGAGTAGAACTTGAGATATCATGCACACCGTTTCTAGAAAAGTAGTTATGAGAAAAACGAGTTTAAAGTTTGAGAACTAGTCGCGCGCAGTCGGAGTCGGAGACACAAAATGAACTGTAACTCGAAAAATAATTTGAAATTCGAAAAACCCTTTTGGGGACATTTTCTTGAAGGGTTATACTATAAAAATATGCAAAAAAAAAATGATTTTTTTCGAATTTCTAAACCAGAAAAGGCTATGGGCACCGGTGCAAAGTTTAATATTGTTTAATTTCGGGGAACCATAGGTGGTGCTTTTTCTTTAGTTTTATTAGTTTCACATATGGAACATTATTTGACGCCTTTTAAAGAATACACAAACTTTTAACACCAGCACATGCCCTGGTTTTAGCGTTCGATTCATGCGAGTTGGATGTTTTTCTCAAATTTGCTCCCTTCTTACTTATCAACTTATTTAATATGTCAATTATTGAAAACTTTAACTTTTCATAAGCTACGTTTATTGTTTTTTTTTTCAATCGCTTTTTCCTGTAGCCATATTAAAGAAAATATAGCACTTAAGCAGTAGAAAAAATTTGGTGTTAGCGCGTGTTCAAACTCCGCAGATAAATGCAAATCAAATTGCATGTGCTAACCTGATGGCGCTAAAATAAAGCACACTTTTCGGCTAAATAACAAAAAATATCAAAACATATCTAACGGAACATTATTATCGCATGTTTTCTTGAAATATTATCTTTTTATCTTATATACATATGTATGTACATACATCCATATGTATATAAAACCAAGGCGGGTTTGTTCCAACACTTATAACTCGAGATCTGCTGAACCAATTTTCATGGTTATTGATTCGTTGGATTTGTCTCCGCCCCGAATAGCAGAATACGTATTAAAACCAATGAAAACTCGATATGTGTAATGAATACTTAATCTTCTTAAATATACATACATACTTTTTTTCATATAAATTTTTTTTCAATTTTTATATGTTTTGTTTTTTAATATTTTGATTTGTAAATTATTTGAATCGTTCAATTTCGGTCGCTTGCTTTTTTATTCCGGCTATTTAAAAGAACAATTTTTGAAAATTATTCAGTGAAAACTTTATGTGTGTTGCAGATTGAAATTTGTTACGAAGCCACGAAGAGGTCGCCGTAATATCGGTCGTTCTTTTTGCCATCAACGTATGGCAGCCCAAGCAAGGCAAGGTAAGAAGTACTCCCAAAATGCGTTGACATACATACGTGCGGAATTATGGATCGCGGTCATTCAGCAAGCGATCATCACGATGTCACAGCACGACTTTTCAAACAACAGCTATGATAATTGATGGACTTTATCTTGGAGTAATGTAGGTATATGTGGTGCTGGTAGATGCTAGATGTACTATGTTGAGTGACAACAGAGAGGTTTGTCGCACGTACACATTCTTCTTTGGATGGTGGATGGTGGTTACACCAGATCAAATTGAAGAAATCATTTCTGCGGAAATTCCTGACGCAGAGAAAGATTCAGTATTATAAGAAGTGATGAAAACCAATGTGGTACATGGACTTTGCGGACACCATAATCCCACTTCGGTTTGTATGTCTGACAATAAATGCACGAAACACTATCCACGTGCTTTTCTTTCGGAAACACAAACTAGAAATGATCGATATCCAATGTATCAGCGTCGCCCACCAGATGACAATGGCAGAACATTTAGCCTTCAATTTAGAGGCGTGAATATCGAAGTTAACAACACATCGAAGTCGACAACATATGGATCGTACCATATTCGCCACTGTTGTCTAATTCACATTCAAAAGTCATGTCAATGTTGCGTATTGCAGTTTGGTGTAATCGATAAAATACGTTTGTAAATACGTCACCAAAGGAAGCAACATGGCGATTACTGGTCTTGAACGATACGGTCGATACGTGAACTGCAATAAAGCGCTTTGTAGGATATTTACTTTTGCAATTCATGAACGTTTTCCGACTGTTGTGCGTCTCACAGTTAATTTGGAGAGTGACCAAATAGTCTATTTCAACACAGAGAAAACAGTACAGACAGGGGAAACACCCCCAGCAACAAAATTAACATTTACGAGTTTTTTTCTCAACTTTCGTCAGTGATCCGTTTGCTCTATTCGGAAATACCTTGATATTATACATACAATTACAATTACAATTGCTGGAACATGATAATCACTGGAATGAAGTTCGCACACTTTTCGCGATGATCAGCCTTCAAATTCGCGTCAGTTATGGGATACGACCAAAAATTACATTGCCGAAGACATTTTACATCGTATACGCTAAGAATTGGAAATGGGTCAATACCGGTTGATACTTCTGGTGGTTTGATATCAATTCCATATGCCGTTTATCAATTCATGAAAGATGGACTCATCAGGAATGTTTATACGAACATTGGACAAAACGAGTACGATTCCTTAAATGCATGCGCAATGTTAGCTGGCAAAAATACCGATGTTGTTGACTTAAACTGGAAGATTCAAAGTCAAATTCCGGGTGACTTGCGGTCTTACAAATCGATCGATCATCTTGACAATGTAGACATCACCGTGAATTATCCGGTGGAATTTCTAAATAAATTCTTTGGAGAGGCTTGGTGTGCCACCGCATCATTTGCGTCTCAAAGTTGGATCTGTCGTTATTATGTTTCGCAATATGATTGTGGCGCACCTATCAAATACATGGGCCAGAATGCTTGATTCTACGAATTTCTTTTGAGTTCTAACGATTTGCCATTTCAGTTCAAACGTATTCCGTTTCCAGGGAAAATTGCATTTGAAATGACAATCGACAGGACACAAGGATAGTCGCTAGAAGAGTGTGGCATAAATTTGGAAATGCTGTAATTTTCACACGGCCAGATACGAGCAAAAGTGGCGTGCTCACGAGTTGGAAAACCATCTTTACTGTACACCGGAACAGAAACCAAAAATTGTTGTTTATCGAGCTGCGTTACATTGAAAAAAAAATGTAGAAAAATCTCAAATAAATGATAATCAACACAATATGAATTTTTGTCTTTTCAATTCAAAAAACTTAATTTCGCGCAGGACAACGGCTGCGGGGTCAGCTAGTTGTTTATACTACAAAGTTGAGAAAATTTTAAAACAATACATTAACAGCAAGGTGATGACAAAAAAGTTAGAAGCAATTGTATTAGGATGATGAAAGTGTGGTAAACCTGGTGACGGTGAGGTATGTATGTAGGGCTAAGGGAAAAATTCGTTATTTATCTGACAGAAATACCGATATTATTCCGGTATACAGCTATACTAGTTTCTATGATATGTACTCAGATTTCAAAGCGTTTTAGACTATATGGATATCCAAAATGGCAGTAAAAAATAAAATAAACGGAAACAAACACATTTGGACCAGCCGTTTTGCTGTTCGCTTTGGCTTGCAAATTAGTAAATATATGCACATACATATATACCATACAGTCATAGACAGAAAAATAGCACACTTTTAAAATAAATTATTCAAATCAGTTATCAGTTTTATCAAATAAGTGCATCGCAATAATTGCCTACGTTATAGCATTGACAGACGGCAGCGTTAAACCAGATTAATTGCATTTTTCGGGATTAATTCAGGAGTTACCACAGCTAACTCCGTTGCTGAATCCAAAAATAACTCTCAAAATTTTAGGGAGTTTGTGAGATTTTCGTTGGCAACATTGTTAAAAATGGCCAATTTTCATCTATTGTGAATGAAATACAAGCAACCCTGACAGCTGTTTATCAAATTCTCAATATAATATCAATACAACTTCTATGTTATGATGCAGTTTTAAAAATAATGTGTTGATATGTTTTTGTAATAAAAAATGGTTTGGTAAAAATTGGTCGGCTAACAACCGTAATGTTTATCTTCTACCAATTTTCATTGAAAATATTATAAAAAGGACAATGAGCTGTTTATGAGAGTTTCAAACTCGCATAGCTGCCAACTGTCACCTACAAATTTGGATCTGATTAAGTGCGCAGTTAATCCGGATTAACGCTGCCGTCTGTCAAGGCTATTAGTGTATGTCTTGACTTCCACAACTTATAACGGCAAGGTGATGCCATTATCATGCTTAATTTTTTGTTGTTATTCCTTACAATCGTACTCTAACGAAATAAGAGAATGGCTGAAATTCGGGAATTTTTAAAGTTTGAAAAACCAACTTTATGAATATGTGATGGTTATTTTTGAGAAACGAAAATTAGTTGGTGAAATTTTTGTTTGAATGAAAAAACGAAAATTCCTATGTTAAATGTATGGAAAAAATAGCGACCCCTTAGAGTTAAGCTACAGCGCCTGGCTTGAGAGAGGATTATTTGTTTGACAACTGACACTAATATTTGAGGGGGTAAAAGTTGAAAAAGAATTCAAAAAATTTTTTGGAAGCACCCTAATGTATATAGAACACATTTAGTTATTTGTGCAAATATTCATTATTTATTGGCAGTGGAGAAAAAAATATTGTTTTAACTGTAGCCTTAAATAAAATGAAAATATCAAAAAAACAAAAAAAACTCCGCAAAGCTGCTGCACGTAAAACAACGGAACACGGTGATAAAATCATCATCAGAAACATCAAGGCTGAAACTTTTAAAATTTAACGATAAATTATGGCTGAAATAAATGAGGAATTTGTGTTTTGCGTATCCAGTAGACTTGTACGAAGGCGGCTCAATGATGCTCAGTGCCTAAAAGATGCATAAGAATATGGCTGAACTTTGCCAAATGGCATTTGTCCATCGCCCTTGATATGTAGCTCCGTAACTCCAGACACACCACAAAAACCGTTAAGGGTAGTGTTTTTCTGGTACGGCTTTAGACCAAATGAACCAATTTTCATACCTTAACATGCTTATAAATACGGTTCCATAGCACTCTCGTTCAAATTGGTGCCTCTAAATAATAATAATGATCCAAATCACACAGCTAAAAATGTGCAGAATTTGCTCACTGCAGAAAGTATTGACGTACTGACCAGCTCAAAGTCTCGACGTCAATTCCCATTGAAAATTTGTGGAGCGATGTTAAGGCGCTAATTGCTAAGAATAAATTCAAAAATGCAGAAAAACTTTGGACTGGAGAGTTTGCCCCGACGATGCCAATCAATTTTGAAAAGTTGTAGACAAAGTAGGAACGGTGTGAGTGCTTAAACTTAAAACATTTCTAATAAATTTTCTTAACTTCCGCAGAAGCGGCCTACAGTGCTATTTCTACGTTCAGCTCAAAATACGCAATTGAAAAAATATTTTTTATTTTTTATACATAACTTACCAATTTCTCAATTTGTTCAATTTGTTTTCGGCTTATAATAATTATTAACGTCGTTTTATTTCATACTCAAAGCGTACTATTTCTCTGTCCATGACTGTATACAACATACATATATACATATTTACAAAAAGTCTAAGATAAATTGTTGCGAATTGGAAAACGCGCGTACCGTATTATAAGGACAGTACAATTATAACTGGAAAAATAAGATTACCGCAGACAGGAGAATTCTAAATTTGGAAGTGTCACATCATCGCAGTCGTTCTGACATTTCTGCTTATTTCATGTACGTATCTACGTATTTTTGAGTAATTAATTTGAAAATATCCTAGTACAGTATTCATACCAAGTTTTGTACAGAAAGTGGTTTTTCATTTTTTTCATGGGAATGCTACAAGTATATACTTGTATACTAGGTACATATGCATCACCATTCAAGTTTGATGCTTGGCACAATCGAGTTTGGTATTTTAAAATTAATTTTGGAGTGGTTAAGACAATTTGTGAGCTGTTTATACATCTTCCAAATAATAAGAAATTTCTAAAAGTGAATTGCGAAGTTTAGTTAAAGATACTACTTAGGTTAATAGCGTAATTACACTAGTTTACAGTCATTCCGCGACTGTGATGTTAGAGGCTACTTCTGCTAATTTTGGGTTGCTAAAACCGAAATGGTAGTAAAATTTTCCTAAAACTTAGGAATTTTTGTATTGTATTGTAATCCAGGAGTGTAGGGATCAAACCACCACCACTTTCTAGTATGACCAAAATAGCAGTACGTGTTGGAAAATGTTTGAATTCATGTTCTTAATCAGCACACCTGAAATATTCCGCAGATCGTTTGCATTAATACTTAACTGCAATGAATTGACGAAATTTTTGATGGCTTATTTACTTTTAAGAAAAGTAAGGGACTTCTTTTATTTCTAATGAATGAATAATTTATAATGAAATATTATTATTTTAAGGGGGTATTCTGGTCTAGAAGCATGAATTTCAGGTAATTTTTAAAGTGTCGTAAAAAAAGGCAATTAATATTTTTACTATAAATTTTTTATTAGTTATTTGTTAATTTGAGAAGAGTACAGAAAAAAATTAAAAACTAAAAAAAAGCAAATAATTTCAAAAATTATGAGCTGACGAAGTGGGCGGTCTCTAAAAATTTTCACGTGACCATACCCATGATTTCAACCCTCCTAGTTATCTGAAACCAAAAAAAAAATAGATTATTTATCTAGAATAATGTCGCAATGGCTGGAGCTACGGAAAAGTGGGAAAAATTTTTTTCACAAAATGGCGACTGCTTGAAAAAAAAAGTTTTTTTGGATCACTTTTTCCGACTATTTCGAATTTTTTAAAAATAATAAAAATAAAAATTTGGGAATGGGGCTAGTTCCAATCATAGACAAGCCTATAAAGAAGACTCTGTAAAAATTTGAAGTAAATCGATACAGTAGAACTTGAGAAATCGTTGGTATCGTTCCGAAAAAGTCAGTTTTGAGAAAAACGCGTTTAAAGTTTCTCGTAATGTCTTTTGTTCGATTAGCCGAACCAGTTTGGATGGCGGGTCAGAAAAATGCCTTTATCTCCGAAAGTAATTTGAATTTTGAATAGTTAAACTTTGAAAATATAAAAAAAAAATTTCGATTTTTTTTAATTTCTAGACCAGAATACCCCCCTAAGGTCCAATATCTATAACAGAACTTACTTTATTAGACTCCCATTAGTTCTTCCATAAGTTCAGGCCGTCAAAAAAATAGAACTTTAATAAAGTTTATAACATTAAATTATGCATATGTTAAATGAGCGACGAACAATATGGTAGATGGTGACCACATTCACTCCTTGGAATATAGTTTGTTGCGTCTTTGGAAGTACTATTTGCTTATATTTTGTCGTTTTGCTAATTAAAAACTGCTTCAACAATCGTCGTACGCTTTCAACTGGAGATTATCCATAATATATTTTGACATTGATCTGGTCGATATATATGTACATACGTTTGCTTTACCATTATTTTTAGTTTTCTAATGGGATTTCTGCTTTTTATGGCTAAATTTATTCGATTTACACGAGGATGACCACTTTTTTTTCCACCATCAACTGGTGATATTTAGAATATACGATCAATAGTGTAATAAACCAACTTTCTCGAAATATTATATTTTTGAGAAGCTCATAAATTTTACTTGGACCTTTTCTAAAATTATGCAAAACAATCTCCGCAATGTGATCTTTTTCAGCTTTCCACTCCGTTGTTAATAAGCGAAAACAAACACTTAACTAATTATTATATTTTTAGTAGAGACTGTAAACAAATTACAATAAACAAGTAAGGGCCATACTTTTGCAACTTGCAAGGATCAAAGCCGGCGAAATACCTGCAGGTGATCGACGAAATCGTGTAAGTATTGCAATCAAATTTTATCTTATCAACTTATCCAATAAGAGTGAAATGATTTCATTTAAAAAAAAAATAATAATAAAGTAAAATAATTGTTAAGGAAATTTAAATGTTTCATTTAGTGTGAGTTTAATCGAAGTTCTGAATATAAATTCATTCAAATGGCCTCCACGACTTCTTTTGCAGGAACGAATTTCATGAACACAATTTTCGAGTACTTTTTCCACTAAATCAAGTCGAAAGTCATGAATAGCAAGTACAATGTTGACTTCTAAAGTTTGAAGAGAATCTGATTTATTGCTAAATGCCAATGACTTCAAATAACCACAAAAGAAGTAGTCTAATAATGTTGAATCACAACTTCTTGGAGTTCATTCTATTCATAAATTCTTGAAATAATCAAATCTCCAAATCTGATACGTAGCTCCGTCTTGTTAGAACCAGATGTTATCAAGATCAACTTCTTAAAATTGAGTTCATAAAAAGTTGTTTGTCATCGATCTATACCGCGCTCAATTAGCAGTAACGATGTCACCAGCTGCATTTCGAAAAAAGTACGGATCAATGATTTCGCCAGACCAAAAACCACACCAAACTGTCCATTTAGGTGAATGTAATGGTGGTTTATTAATAATTTGTGGGGTTTTGCTCAACAGTATCAGCAGTTTTGTTTACTAACCGCACCACTCAAATGAAAGTGAGCCTCATCGTTTTCAAGTTGTTCCACGGCAAAATCACATATTCACGACGTTTACGGTGGTCCAATGGCTACAGTTCTGGAGTGAGACAATTTTATACGGATGCAAGGCTGCAAGCCCAAATCCTCTCTCAAAATACGGTTGTCGTTTGAGACAGTCCCAATTCCGTTCTCACGATACGTTCTTGGTATCGCCAAATTTCTATTCTGCTGGTACTACTTCTCTGAGCGGCGGCAATATTTTCATTACTTCGAGCGTTCTTTGTCTTATTGGCACTTGAACATTATATAAAGGAAAGGTACGCTCGAAATTTTCAACAATTCGGCGAATAGCGGGCACAGGTGGACGATTATTACGTACTAAAATGGCAAAACGTTCACGAAAAGTTGCAATTGGAGCACGATTATTTAGATAAAAAATTGTATAATTTGTAAACGTTGTTCTTGCGTAAATCTTTCCACGATGAAATCGTAATTATTATTGAATACAAAAAAATTACAGATCATGACATATTAGAAATGGCGGAAACGACACTTAGAAAATCTGGTATTATAGGTCATAGACGCAATTACTTTTATAATATATGTACATATGTATTTTACTTCATTTCACCGAAAATTACTATATATTAAAATCATCTTCAGATGACATGTACCTGACATAAACTGAACCGAAGAGACTAAATTTTATTTATTGAATGCAAAACGACAACCAGAGAATTTAATTGATGAGGGAAATGAGGTTGTTACCAAAGTTAAACCCAATTCTATTCAAATTAAGCGGTAAAACACATAATTAAAAAAAAGGGTTTTATACTTAATGTTAATGTTAAAAATGTCACACATTTTGTCCAACCTAAACGGTATAATCTCAGGCGAAAAGTTAAAAATCACTCTAAATCTCCATATAACTTTTTACATTGCTCAGATATACTCGTACCATACTCGGGAGCATATTTTTAACTAATTTATAAATATTTAACTCACCTGCTACCTATTCGGTTTATGGCTAGCATAACCAAAATCATTATGTGGCACATATGTATGTACATATGTATGTAATGTATAGGAATAGGGGTGATTCGTAGATTCATTTCCGATATTTTCTCTATTTAACTATACTACAAGTATATCCATTGTTATTCGATCAATTAATTTTGCTAAGATATTTCAAATGTTTACTGACTTATCCGCCAAAAAGGCAACGACAAGTTGTATAATCTTTTATTAGATATATGGGAAATAAAGGTGGTATTGACCCGATTTTTTATTATCAAGTTTCATTGAAGTACCTCACGTACCATCACTAATATATTGTATATGGAGTAAAGTGAGCCGAACGTTTCAAAATTCTGAATATCATTTAAGTGGGGGCTAGGGCAGGTCTTCTCCCGACTTTGTCCAATTTTGTACAAAGATACACTGTTGTGTGTAAAACACACTGCCTCATTGTCATTAAATAACTCACATATTGACTGATATACAAGTATGTAATAGAAATGCTACTGGAAGTTCGAAAATCTTTATGGCAGATATGTAGAAAGAGAAAATAGCTAGAGAAATATTAGCACAATTCAACCCATTTGTAATACAAGGGAATATTAATTTAAAGTAATCATTCTCCCCGAATTTCAGCATTATACATATGTATGTCACAGATTGACCTATATTTTTAGCACAAAGTCTACCATATGCACTGGGGTCTCCTGGTTGCATAGAAATGTCATAATAACGTTATGTATCAAATTTGGTTGAAACTTGTCGAATGGGTGCGGAAATTTGTAATTTCTCCTAACGGTGGGCGGTGCCACGCACATCGTCCAATTTTTCCAACGGCTCCTATACCAACCCGGTTGTAAAACATAATGTCTCTGCCGATAAAAGCCATGTTTTTGTGATTTTTTTCCTGACGACACAGTTAAAATTTATTTATCCAACCAATGGCACATTGAAGTATGATATTCGAAAAATGTCTTATCAATTTTTTACAAAGAAATATTAAAAAATACGGCAATGGCAGCAATTGTCCGGACGGGTCTCGAAAAAAGTTGAATTGCGGTGCCCCTCATAACTCGTTGCTGGTTCATCCGAAATCAAAAAATGAAAGTTCATTCGCTAGATAATAGTTTTCCCCAGGTAATGCTGTAAGGGTTTTTTTTGAAATTCCAATTTTTGAATTTTTTCGAAGACTTTGAAATGAAAAACACAATTTTTTGGGGAAAAATCGGCTAAGTTGTTATTGCGAAATCAAAATTATGAACAAAACAAAAACTCTCCAGCGTTACCTCGTAAAATATGTACAGAAATAGTGTTTAAAATTTCAAAAGTATCGGTGCAGTAGTTTTGAAGTTATGAGGGGCACCGACTTTGAAAACTTGAGTTGTGGGAAAAACGCTTTAAAGTTTCACAGACGCTCACAATCAAATCGGAGGGCGGAGACTTACAAGTGTATATCTCCGTAAATTTTGCTTTAATTGCTCTCAAATTTTCACAAAATAACCTTAAGATATTGTACATTAATATAAAATAAAAAAAGTGCAAAAAAAAAACAAAAATACCTTACTCCTCCCTTAAGTTGTTTGGATTAGAAATAAAGATAAGCCATATAGCATTTTAAGACGACTTATCTGCATTGGCAGACGACTTATCGAGAAATGTTTTTATACATACATATGTATGTATTTTCGTTGAACGGCTTTTAATGCGCTTGGTAGTAGTTGAAGTTGGTATTCTAGTCAACCGCTCTGACACAGAGTTGAAAAAATTTGACAATACTTCAACCGAAAATTTTCGGGTCAAGTTAATATTGATAATACCGAATGGCAAAACTTCAATCTTCAAACGAACTGGTGCCGTTTTTGATCGAAAGTACGTATAGTACATACTTGCTTAAATACATAAATATCTGATTTTTTTTTGCAAATAAACGTACATCATACAACAACAACACTATTTGCTGCTATTAAAAAATTAATACATTTAAATTAAACAAAAAACAAGTAAGGAAGCAATCGAACATTTTATACTCTTACAACTTGCAAGAATCAAAGGCAAGAAAATAACTTAAAGTGTAAAACGTCAACCACAGGATCGAAATACAAGCAATTTTATAAATACATATCTTCTTCTTCTTCGCGCGATTATAGCCGAAGCTATTCACTGGGGGTGTTTTTTACGTGGCGGGTCCCAAACCCAGCGCACAACCCTATGTAGGGGATGTTTCGCCTTCTCACTTTAGCTCGCCTTCCAACGGATGTTCTTAGGCTACCCAGAGGATACTTGGTCAAAGACCGGAACTAGTGAGCTGCTTGAGCCATGTGTAAAAGAAACGTTTCTGGCCACTCCCAAGTAAATAGCGATCAGAGAACTTTCCTCACTTGCGTGAACTTCTACACATGACTCCATCCTCCCAATACACCAACAAATCACTATGCATATGTAGGTGGGAGTTGGGGTAGTATCGTCCCGATTTTATTTATACTATTATCATGGCACATACTAAAAACAATTTCCCTGGCTTTCATTGAGGTACCTCGCATACATATAATTACCATTATATGAGGGCTAGGTCAAGTTAGCCATTTTCGGTACAAGGATACACTGTTATGAGTAAAACATGCTCTTTCATTTTCATTGAGATAACTCACATATTGACCGGTGAATGCGGTATAAAGTCACCTGGAAGTTCGAAAATGTTTAGATTAGGTATATGTGGGCTCAGGGAAATATTGACCCGATTTCACCCATTTTGGATACACAGAATTACTACTGCAGGAAAAGGTTGACGTCTGAATTTCTATTACATATCTCACGCATTAACCGTAATTTTCGATCAAAAGTCAACTACAGGTAACGGGGTCTAAATATTCGGTACCTAGGGACTTGAACAATTTTTATTGGATTTAAGCAATTTTTGTTCATAAGGTGGCACACACTAAAGACATTATTCGTGCAAAGTTTTATCCCGTTACGTTAATTGTTTCTTGATTTTTGTAATGGAAACGGAACGAAACAAGTGGAATTTAAAATTGTGCTTTACGGTAAGTAGGCGTGGTTGTGACATGTGACATGAAAATATCATCGTAATGGGGGTCCCTCATCCGAGGCTGCTTGAGCCATATGTAAAAGAATCGTTTTTGTCCACTCCCAAGTGAATGGCGTTCAGAGAACTTTTCTCACTTCTGTGAACTTCTACACATGACTCCGTCATCAAACAAACAGTCGTCGCACTCGCGACTAGGCACCCACATTGCTGTTGACAGTCATTACTTCGAAGTCGTAGATAATTTTGTCTATATTGGAACCAGCATAAACACCAACAACAATGTCAGAGCCGAAATCCAACGAAGAATATCTTTTGGCAATAAGTGCTACTTCGGACTACGTAGGAAATTGAGAAGTAAAGTCTCTCGACGAACAAAAACAAAACTCTATAAGCCACTTATTATTCCCGTCCTGCTATATGGTGCTGAGGCATGGACGATGACAACATCTGATTAGTCGACGTTACGAGTTTTCGAGAGAAAAGTTCTGCGAAAGATTTATGGTAATTTGCGCGTTGGCTACGGCGAATATCGCATTCGATGGAACGATGAGCTGTATAATATATACGACGACATTGACTTAGTGCAGCGAATTAAAAGACAGCAGGTACGCTGGCTAGATCGTGTCGTCCAAATGGAAGAAAACACTACAGTTCTGAAAGTATTCGACGCAGTACCCGTCGGGGGAAGTAGAGGAAGTGGAAGACCTCAACTCTGTTGGAAGGACCAGGTGGAGAAGGACCTGGCTTCGCTTGGAATCTTAAATTGGCGCCACCTTGCGAAAAAAGAAACGACTGGCGCGCTGTTGTTAACTCGGCTATAACCGCGTAAGCGTCTACGCCAGTAAAGAAGAAGAAGAGGAAGACATAAAAATGTAAAAATACTGTCACGTACCAAATTTTGTCGAAATCGGTTGGTCAGGTCCCGAGATATGAGATTTCAAAAAAAAGAAGGGCGCTGCCACGCCCATCGTCCAATTTTCACACCATCTCCCGCTGGTAAAATTTAATGTCTCTAGCTTATTTAGTTATTTAGTTATCGCGCTTTTAGCAGTTTTTAACATTACCGTTATTTGGGGAGTGAGCGGGTTTATCTCCGATTTCATTCATTTTTACACTGTCGGTACAGGATCATATAAGATTTATACACAGCAAATTTGGTTGTTATAGTTTAAGTATTTCTTAGTTATGGCACTTTATATGTTTTCGGTTAATAACCGGAAGTCGTGAGCTGCTTGAGTCATATGTTAAAGAATCGTTTCTGGCCACTCCCAAGTGAATGGCGATCAGAGAACTTTCCTCACTACACTTGCGTGAACTTCTACACATGACTCCATCCTCCTTTTAAAATGATTACGTGGGGTAAATATGTATATAGTATATATCGCCAGCAGAAGTATTGGTTTCATCTATTTTTAACACAAGAAAAGATTATTATCTGTAAATTTCAATAATTCATCTCACAGGTAATCGATATAGTTATACTATAAGCAAAACGATCAAATGATGAAGATGGTTATTAAGGGGTGGGGTCACGGTCTTCTTTTAAAAATTTGTATACCACAGATACCCCTCTCTACTTCATGCCATGTACCATTGTATTATTTTAATATACACTTTTGTTATAGCTCTTTATAGTTTTTCGATTAATGACATTTTGTGAATATCTGGATGAAACTTGGAACATATGTTTCTTGGCAAAATAGGAAGGTGGAGTTCGTAGATTGGCGTAATCGGAACACTGCCACGCTCACAATACTAATTCGGTGTAAAAATTGGGCAATGGGCGATGTAAAAATAGGGCAAAACGCCTACTTTGCTTATAACAAAATTTTAAATTTCATTTGATTCTTTCACCTTGCGGATACAAATCAAGAAGATATTAATATAACAGAACAAAAAATTGCACGAATAATCCCTTTCCTGACAATGATGTTATTGTGTGTCATAAATAGGTTAAATCGTATCAATACTTCCTTAGCTTCCATACAGCTATCGAGTTTCGAAATTCCGGGTGACTTTATACCGCATAACCGCCCAACATGTTAGTTATCTCAAAGAAAATATGAGAGTGTGTTTTACACATAACAGTGCATCTCTGTGCCAAAGGCAGATAAAATTGGATGAAAACTTGGCCTAGACCCTATATGTTCATAGGTCATAGTATTGACGACTAGATAAAATCGGCCCCAACACCCATATATTTACTACAAAAGTATGTATAATGATTTTCGTTTTTCTAAAAAACCTTTTGTCGATTATGTCGGTAAGTGTATGAGTTATATATATGTATATATACCGTTAAATATCCATAGCTCGAAAATCTATAACTTGGTAATAGAAGTCAAATTTCATACAAATTTCCTTCCATAACTCGAAGTCTCTCTTACTCGGAGATTCTCGCAAGTTGCGAGTGTATTAAATGTTCGGTTGCACCCGAACATAACCCTTCCTTACTTGTTGAACTATGTTCTAATTGAAAATTATTTAAAAATACATAACTGACTAATAATTTATATTTGCTTTCCACTACAATTTTCATCTTCAAAGCATTTACATATGTGTATGTAGCAAATCTACTAATTCTGCGCTCATAACAGTTATAAAATAATTTTATAACATACAGGAACTGACTACCTAAAAATAGTAATGGTATCGTTAGGCATAGTTGCTATAGTGCCAAGGAGTCTGTTTATCAATATGTATATGTATCTATAATATTCATAGATATATCATAATGTTCACTCAAGTTATCGCATAAACAGCCAGACGAACGAGTAGATATGTATGTATGTAGTTCAATTCGTCAGTTTAGGTGCGACAAAGGTAAACAGAACTATTATATTATATTCAACATGTTGCGAGAGTTCCCACTCAATTTGAAAACGATAATTCACATATTCAGAGTTATGTTCGGTATAAGGTAGCTTGGATATCGCCATATGTTGTAACAAAAAAACATCCGGTAATTGTAAATAAAAATATTTAATATTTGATTATTCATCAATATTTATTTTGTAGATGTAATACACTTATGCTAACGATTTTTCCAGTCCATCCATCATTTGATTTTCAAGCACCATATCCTTCACTTTTTAATATTTTTCAAATTCAAGTTACAAATTATACAAGGGTCTGTCGCAAAAGAAACAGGACTGCTTGAAAATAACAACAAAAGTTAATATTTTTTCAAAAGTTATATTTTATTATTCCAAGTAGTTTCCTTGTGCTTCGATACGGCGTTTAGCCCGGTCAATTAGCATTTCAAATGGTGTTTAAGGTCATTTTTTCAGAATGCTCGCGAGAATATCGGTCGTCGCCTTTTGGATAGCATGTCCTAAGCAATCGTGAAGTTTTCAAATGGGAAAAAATCAACTTCAAGGTGCCAGGACAAAAATTTACACGGCGCATTATCTGCAATCGGCGCCAGGACCCTATTGTGGTCGAGCAACGAATGCGAGGATAAAACGCAGCTTCATAACACCGGGCAAAACACAGCATTAACCGTTTGGCCAGGTGGGACGAACTCTTGGTGTACAATAACCTCGGAATCGTAAAAACAAATCAGCATTGTCTTTATTTTAGACGATCGACTTCTGATCGTCACTTAGGTCCTCACGACCTCCTTGGAATCGCTTAAACCACTCCTGCGCATTACTACAGGATAGGCACTGATCACCATAAACTTTTTTCATCATTTGAAATGTTTCAGTAAACGTTTTCCTAAGTTTAAAACAAAATTTAATATTTGCTCTTTGTTCAAAATGCATTTTACGACCGATGACCAAAAGCTGCTGTCACTTTTTGATCGATAACATCAATTGTAGTTATCCAGTTGTCTTAAAATGTTTACGAAATGTCAACAAGAGAGATTGAAACTTTTTATTTCCTTGTACTTACCCGCAATAGGTGGCGCCACCAGAAACAGTTATATTTAAAAAGTTCTGTTTCTTTTTGCGACAGACCTTATAAGTACAGATTTAATAAAAATTAAATTTTACTTAGAAGTAATTCTGAGAGAAAAACACTTATGTATGAAGGTATATATTTTTAGTAATGAATGGGGCCTTAGTTTTATTGGCTTTTCGGTCTGCTCAACTAGAATTGTTACACATTATCTATGATGACATCTTTCAATCTGGTCGTCGCACTATGTTTCCTTATGTTTTAGTGACCAAAAGGCGTTTAAAGTGATGATTTAATTCGGTTTGTCTTAAAAGTGTTAGCAGTTGTTTTGGAACGCTATAATAATTCACAATTTGAAAATTTTCATGGAGGGATTGCCTTGCTGAATTCAATCAAAGAAGTTTACATACACTAGGTGTTATTTATGTAAATCAAAAGTAACTAAAATTGTTTTAGATATATGTATGTATTTATTATTTTGTTCGTCTTCTTTTTTGATTTAATAATTGCCTCCAGTCGTCACGTCGAAGCATACTCCTCACTAAATTTCTGGTATCATTTTCCGGATGTACATGTCCCTAAATTCGACAAGGGGCAGCTGTTATGGACTTTTTATTGAAATTCGAATACGATTTTGCAATAAGTCCCGGATATGTTCAATAGAGTTAATGTTTGGTGATTGCGGCGGTGTAAGGAATTGTTCACAATTGCATAACAACCATTTGCGTACAAGATACGACGTGTGTTTTCGGTGGTTATCCTATTCGAAATGGTAGATGCCGATATTAAGATACATTTTAAGGGTATGTACACTTTGGAGATTAAATTATTTTTTAAATGTTCAAATATCTAACTGACCTTTCAACAAAATAATAATAATCCATACTCTTATTATAAATGTGAATGTATGTAAGTAAATTTGTTACTCTTTCACGCCGAAACCACATAACTGATCATCATGAAACTTTGTACACATACATATGTATGTATGTACATATGTCTTATGTCATTGCAAAGAACATATGATATTTATTATTAAAAACAAAATATATTTTTTACGAATTGTGATACAAATTTTTTTGGCTTTTTAGCCAAAATAAATTTGAAAATTTTAATCCTAAAAAATATTATTTATAAATACATATATATTATTTTGCAGAAAAAAAATTTAATACTAAAAAATATTATTTATAAATATATATAATTTTGCAGAAAAATATCAAAATGTAATAAAACAAAAACCAAAAGCGTTAAAGAGGAAAAAATTTGGGTTTTCTGGTTACCACCACCATGATCATCGCGTTATTCGTATACATATGTTTTTAATTATTTGTTTTTGTTAATAGTTTTTAGGATTTAAGCGTATTTTAAGTTTTTGTTTTCGTTTTTTTATGTCTAAAAAAATTGTTTGAGAAGACATATTTACAGCTAGGTATATAATGGGTTGTCAAAAAAGTCTTGCGGTATTTTTATCGAATTGTTTGTTTTTATTTTGAAATTGAAATTAATTTTGGATGACTCATGCCCAGCTTTTGACCGATGCTACGGCTGCAACTATGCCGTCTCTTTCGACCAATTCAGCGATTTTATCGCAATTTTCGACGACAGGCCTTCCGGAGCGTGGCGCATCTTCGACCACATCTACACCAGAACGAAAACGTTGAAACCATCGTTGTGCGCGCTGGAAATGGAAAGCTGTCTCGGGTCCATAAACTGCACAAATTTTATTGGCGGCAGAGATGCATTTTGCCTTTATCGTGAGTAGTACTGTAAAATATGCCGTATTTTCTCTTTATTTTGCTCCATGTTTGCGACGCTATAACTCACGAACGACTTAAAAGAAACGACAATCAATCAAACACGTGTTAGCGCGTGAAATGAGCTTTCCAAAAAGGTATAGCATGACCCGCTGCGACGAATAAAACTAGAACTACGTGCTTTCAGCGCCAACTAGCGAGAATACCGCAAGACTTTTTTGACAACCTATTATGTATGCATATTTTGAAATAGATTGAAAAAACAAATAAGCATATTGATTTTTAATAGAACTAGGTGTATAAAAACTATATCGTTATTTTGTGAGAAACACTTGCATGATACCCTGCAGGAGACACAGCACTATTTGCTTCTATTTGTTTTATTTTAGAAAGATATGCAGATCCTGTCTTCGAGTACTGATTTTTTCCCGTTTTTGGCAAAGAGTTTTTTACAATTGTCTGAATTCCGAAACGGTTTTACTTTCTATTTGACGGTAGTTTTGACATTCATTTTGCCTTTACGTCGCCCCGGACGTAAAATGATTTTCAACTGGAACCTTCCTATTTATCTTGGTTTTGTCGCTCCAAAAACACGTTCTTCCAAAATTGTGCTGGTTTGTCTCCGTGGGCCTTTCCAAATGCCAGTCGAGATTTTGATGTAGCGTTTTACTGACAGGAGTGGTTTCTTGCTGAGTAATTTGTCCAAAAAGGATTGAGATAAAGTTGAGTCGTCTTCCTACAAGCTTTCTGGACACATCCACACCATGGCTCGTCATTAATTTCGATCATAATTTCTCTGGTTGGCTTAAAAGGATTGGCTTTGCTCTTTTCGTTCTATGTATTTGTCAACACAAATATCAGATTTACGTGGTCCTGGTTTTTTCTTGAGTATCTTTTATTGACACAAGATTGGGTCTGTTTTGTTGCATAAAGAGCATTTTATAACATTTTTGGAGAGCAAAATATTATTTTAGCAATTTTGACAGGATCTTTTCCTTTTTTGCTCATATTGGATATAAGGACTCCCTTTTCCGGTGTGGAATGTTTTTTTCCTTCTCATTTTAACGAAATATCGATGAAATAATTATATATTCGCAGAATTAAATTAAAAATATGCGAGAACCTCACACAAAATTAAAAAAAAAGTACGAACTTAAAAATGTGCTATTTATGTGTCCACCTCAAATCAACACTATACGCAATAAAATTGTCGCGTACAAAATTTAATAGAAAATAAACAGTATTTTTATGCAGGGAAATGAGCCTCATAATAGTGACAAGTAGATACATACCAAATTTTTATTGTTCAGCTACTTTAGGATTAAAAAAAATTAGAATTGGTTATGGGATTCAGATGTGTGCTATTTATGTGTCCATGGCTGTATATGATAATAATAAGAATATATTTTTATTAGTTTTAGGTGTTACAAACTATCTATTTATATGCCAGAAAGCGGTAAAGTGGTGAATATGCCGCATAATATCTTAACTTAATAGTATTTAGTTTTAACTAGTTTGATTTCAAAATAGTTAAAATATATCCAGACTTTTTCTTTCAATATTATTTATGTTAGTTAAGCGTAAGGAACACGTAAGAAATAAAATTAATATAAATTATATAGTTACTCAGCCAATTTGTGATATGTATGTATTGTTTTTTAAATATCTCTCATCAAACAAACAGTCGTCGCACTAGCGATTTGGCTCTCACGTCACTATTGGCAGTCATAACTTTGACGTCGTAGATAATTTCGTCTATCTTGGAACCAGCATAAGCACCAACAACAATGTCAGCCTCGAAATCTAACGCAGAATAACTCTTGCCAACAGGTGCTACTCTTCGAACTGAGTAGGCAACTGAGAAGTAAAGTTCTCTCTCGACGAACAAAAACCAAACTCTACAAGTCACTCATTATTCCCGTCCTGCTATATGCTGCAGAGCCATGGACGATGACAACAGCTGATGAGTCGACGTTGCGAGTTTTCGAGAGAAAGGTTCTGATTTCAAATGTGCCATGGTTTGTAACAAATGAAATCACATCACACATGAACTCAGTATATCAAATATAACTTCTTCAGTAGAGTTTATGCAGCATATGCATAACTCATTTGAGGACTTTAATATATGTACATACTTAATTTTAGCTGTCGCGAAGTAATTAAAGCAAGCAATTAAACTAACTGAGTCTATGACCTTCACAATAAGTCGAAAAGATACCAAATTTGATTGCAATCCCTTCGCGATTTCGTCGAGCAATGAATTTTGAATTCTTCCACAACATTACTTAAGGGGGTATTCTAGTCTAGAATTTTGAAAAAAAAAAATCGATTTTTTTTGCATATTCTTAAAGACTGGACCTGTAAGAATATATTCCCCAAAGGAATTTTTAAAATTCCTATTATTTACCGACTTATAGCTATTTTAGTGACGCAGCGTCTGCAGCGGCTCTGCTGTAAGTATGTATAGACTGCCTGCAGTTAGACTCAAATCTTTAATCGCGTTTTTCTCGAAACTACTATTTTCAACACTGATATGATTTCTCAAGTTCTAATGAACCGATTTAACTTGAAATTTGATGCGGACCTTCTTTATATATCTCTCTGTGGTTGAAACTAGGATTATTAAAAAATTTTGATTTTTACTATTTTTTAAAAATTTTGATCTTTGCCTAAAAACGGGCAAAAAATTCAAACAGTCGTCATTTACTAAATTTTTTTTTTTTATCCTAGTTCAGACGATAACGGCATTTGTACTGATTAAAAAATTTTTTTTTTTTTTCAGATCACCCAAAGTGTTGGAATCGTGTCAGGAAGGGCGCACCCTTATTTTCAACCCCCGCCACGCCACCACGCCGCAATTAATCAAATTATCACAAAATTTTTTTTTTTGTATTCTTAAAATATCAATAAATATCTGATAAAAAATTGGATGGTAAAAATGTTCTTAGTTTTTTTTTTTTATTCGACTTTAAAAAATGCCGTTAAATAGCATTTCTAGACTAGAATACCCCCTTAACGTAAGTAATTCCACTGTCTAATAAATTCGATTTTTGGTTGCAATAATTTCAGCTCTCAACATCAACATATCAGATCCATACATATTCAGTTGGAATTTATACACTATACACATATAGTATTACCGTAATTTTCTCGAAGAACTTTAATTAAATTTTATCTCTCCCAAATTATAGCAAATCCTTGGCTAAATTATTCATGTATATTGATCATTAATTCAATATATAAATAGAGCGAGAAGTACTCAAACAGATATCATTTGTTACCATAAGTACCTGCATATTATATACTGTAAATTTTGAATACGTATACTCCAAACAGCAAGCTGTATATGAGTTATCAGCAAAACATTCATTCTACAGTATACAGTGATAACATTTAACCTTAGCGATAGATAACAGAAAATTAATAAATACAAAATGCAATTTGATTTCAAAATGTTAATGGCCATGCTGAGCTAAACATTCAGCTTTCGAGAAATAATGTTCCTGTGCAAAATATGTAATCTTGAGCGACTTACACATATGTATGTATGTATTTATATAAGTAGGTAACAGTAGTCGACAATACTAAATACATTCGAGTATGTGAGTAAAGTGTAGATACTACTTCAATCATATGGACAACGTCGTCAACGCTAAAGCGCTTCAAAGTATAAATTCTCTTCCAGTCACTTTTTATACGAACACATTTATTAGAAATTTTGTAAAATACCTTGATAATTAAGAAGAACTTCTTTTATAATATGTGACCTGGTCTACGGAAAGGGGGCTTAGGTGTCAAAAAATCAATTTTCAATTTTTAGTTGATTCGGATGGAAGAATTATTTTTAACAGCTGTTTCCCAGAAAACTAGTTAGTAACTAGTTTGCTATCACTCAAGCGAAGATTACGGAGACTGATATACATATATATATCTGGTATAGGCAACACTAAGTGTTGCCAGGTGCAATCTGACATTTCCATTGGAAAGTTTGACATTTTTTAGCATAACATCACTCAGAACGTTTTGTCATTTAATAGTGAATTGTTTTATTTACAGGGAATTGAAAAATTCATCTCGGCCAAAAAATGGAATTAACTCGTGAATATTTTCGTGCGATCATTTTTCACAACTTTTGACGTGGATTATCACGACAAGAGTGCATCGATGAACTAAAATCTTTGTATGGCTATGAAGCACCATCCTATAGCACTGTGAAAAACTGGTACAACGAATTCAATCGTGGCCGACGCTCGCTCAAAGACGAATTCCGTGAAGGTCGTCCAAAAACAGCCGTTGTGCCAGAAAACATCGATGCCGTACGTGAACTGATAATGCAAGACCGTCATGTAACATAAGTACCTTCAGATAGAGGCATGCCTATGCATTTCTCCCACCAGCATACATTCGATATTGCATGAACACCTGGCCGTAAAAAAGGTTTGTTCTCGTTGGATCCCGCACAATTTGACAATCGCTCAAAAAAAGGCTGGTGTGGATTGGTGTAAAGAAAGACGTTTATAAGATCGTCACAGGTGACGAATCATGGATCTATGTATGCGTATGAGCCCGAAACAAAACAGCAATCGACCGTGTGGGTCTTGCAAGACGAGCCAAATCCAAAGAAAGTTGTTCGTGGAAGAAGCACTTCGAAGCAAATGGTCGCCTATTTCTTCGGCAAAACTGGTCATGTGGCGACTGTTCCGCTTGAGCAACGTAGAACGGTCAATTCTGAGTGGTACACCACCATTTGTTTGCCTGAAGTCTTCGGAGAAATTCGAAAAACGAACAAGAGAAGACGAATCATTGTGCACCATAACAATGCGAGCACATCGGCTCAAATCAGCGCCTTTTTGACCGGCCGAGGCGTCGAATTGATGGGTCATCCGCCGTACAGCCCTGACTTGGCACCCAATGACTTCTTTTTAATTCTACACATCAAGAAAATAATGCGTGGTCAACGATTTTCGTCGCCAGAAGATGCTGTTGAAGCACTCAAAAACCATGTTTTGGAGGTGTCTCAATCGGAGTGGAAAAAGTGCTTCGAAAATTGGTTTGAGCGCATACAAAAGTGTATAAATCTTGATGGAGAATATTTTGAAAAACAATAAAACCATTTTCGTTGATAAATATTCCTATTTTCATTATTAGGTCAGAAATATATGTATATAGCAGCCCTCGTACTTGTAATACTATATGCAGTGGCGGTTTCAGGTGGGGAAATAGGGGAAATATAAAGTAATAGATATATATTCCGGAAATGTGACATTTTATTTCAGAAACAAAATTAAAAACTGCCTCCATTTTTGAATATAATAAATAAGGCTAAGATATCACTGAAGTTACAAAGTGTAGCTATGTATGCAGCTTTAATTCTTAATAAGTCCAATCAGATCCTTAATTGACAGTGCTAAGTTTGAAGCGACGCAGCTTGATAGAGAACTTGAACTCCCCCAAAATATATTTCTGGATCCGACCCTGCTGTATGATATACTGTTGGACTTATGCCCATTTACAGATATGGGTCAAAAGGTGCTATGCGGAAGGAAGAAAAAAAAACGATAACTAAGTCTGCAGCGAAGCTATAATGCCCTTCACAGGTGTATTTTTTACAGCATAAAAGGAAAAAAAATATCATTATCTTGATTTTTATCGGTCAGTTTGTGTGGCAGCTATTTGTCTGATCTGAACAACTTCAACGAAGAAACTTTGCGAGGCTTTGGAAAGTAACACGCCGAATTTCATGAAGATATATCATCAAATTAAAAAAAAATCCATATAATTACATGTATTTGATCGTTGAGCTTGTAGTGGTCCGATATCGGCGGCTCCAACAAATGAGCAGTTTCTTGCATAGAAAGGGACAAAATTCGATATGCATGCATATGTACATATATACAGACAGAGGAACAGGGCTAAATCGACCTATCATTTACAACGAAATAAAATAAGCCTTTAATTCTTTCGCACCTATTTTAAAACCAATTTTTTGCCCGCACGTAGAAGTTTGTATTAGGTTTCCCAATAAGAGTGATGTGATTTCTTTTCAAAGAAGAATACACTAATTGTTAAGGAAATCCAAATGTTTTTTATTTAATGTGAAGTACTCGTACAATCGATACAATAAGTTCTGAACATAATATCATTCAAATGCTCTGCAAGACTTCTTTTGCAGAAACGAATTCGATGAACCCAAATTTCCGAGTACATTTTCCACTAAATGAAGTCGTAATAAATGAAAAGCATGTTCAATATTGACTTCTAAAGCTTGAGGAGAGTCGGGTTTATTGCTTAAGACCAATGACTAAAAATAACCCTTCAAAAGTAGTCTAATAGTGTTAAATCATAACTTCTTGGAGGCCATTCAATGTTACAATTTCATGTAATAATCGAATCGTCAAACTTTCCTCGAAATAATTGGGTTGTTGCACGTGCTGCGTGACACGTAGCTTCGTCTTGTTGGAGGCTGATGTTGTCAAGATCATCCTCATCTAATTGCGATCATAAAAAGTTGGTTATCATCGATCTATACCGCACTCCATTGACAGTAACGGTGTCACCAGCTTCATTTCGAAAGAAGTACAAGTTATTCCAAGGCAAAATCGGCAAATTCACAACGTTTAAGGTGGTCCAATGGCTACAGTTCTGAGACAAAGCAAGCCAAGCCCAAGGCAAGCCCAAATCCTTTTACAAAATCAGCCAGGTTGTGGTTTGAGACAGTCAAAATTCTTTACATATTATATTTGTTATATTATATTTGTTGTGAACATTAATGAAAACAATGAAAGAAAATTACAGATCATGACATATTAAAAAAGGCCGAAACAACACTTAGGAATTATATCTTCTCTATTGGACATGTTCGGTTATACACGAACTTATCCATTCTTTACTTATTTATATTAGGTGGAAGGTATTGAATCGATAACAACCATTTTTAGTAAAAAGTCAAAAGTGTGTTAAACAGTTGTAGTCCGATTTCGAAATTTTTTTGAAGTGATTCACTATTGGAGGATTATTCCGATAACTTGATTACTGCTTGGTTTATACCAGAAATGATCCATGACATATTTGATGAAGATGTCTCGTCAAACGAAAAAGTTTTCCATACAAGCACTCTCTTCTTCAAACAAATCAGTCGTCCATACATACATATGTACATACGTCAAATAAAATTATATGTAAAATTAGTATGTACACTATATATGTATAAAGAAGGATGCTTACAAAAGCAAACTGGGGCATTTTTACTAATGGCAGTATTTTACACTCTTCTAAGTTTTATCGTAAGTATTGTTGATTGAAGCTGGAAACATTACCTCGATTTAAGGCGCAAAACAAAACTGTTTTCTACCGATATTTATTTTGTGAAAATATTACCGTAGTGTCGACGTATACAGTCCGCACCACGACTACATGGCAACTGATTTTACAATAGTTATTTGTAAGCGGCTTAAGATTTGCTAGAAAATATATAGACGAACAGTAAAAATGCGATAAATAGCTGTGCTCGACAAATGTATAGTGAAAGTGAATTTTCCATAATCACAAATTTATGGAATATAGAATAGAGTTTCTAAAACAAACTTTTACAATACCTCAAATTTTTATTCGAGCCGTTTAAGTGCTGTTGGAATACGACAATCAAACATACAGACAAAGAAAATTATTGGTTAAGCCAGGGAAATGAGTGGGTATACCATAAAGATGAACGAATACTAGACAGAATACATTCTGCCAACAAATAAACTATCATCATGCTGCATCTTGCTTTATTCATCGAAGTTAGAAGGTTTATTCAATCTTGAAATCCAACATAAAGTCACGCTTTCCTTAGAATTGGAAGTGATATATACTTAAGCATATATAAATTTAAAAGAAGAGGTCATGCAAAGAAGCATAATAAGTTTTAAAAATAATATTGTAAATTGATGGCGACCCAAACGGCATTAAATTGGAAAATCTATTATCTAACGAATGAACCTTGTCTTTTCAGATGATAAAGCACAAAGTTTTCAGAGGCACCACAATTCTCATTTTTTCCGTGAAACGGTCGAATAATTGCTACCATTGTCGTGTTTTGTAATATTTCTTCGCAAATGTTTTATATACCATGCTTAAAATGTCATGCTTTAATAAACCATTGGTTTTAACACAGATATTTTAACAGTGTCGGCGCCAAAGATTCATAAAGATTTGCCTGGTTTTCCACGGACTAACACCACATCCGCCAAAAAAAGTCCAGCAGCTTACAATTTAACAGTGACGAAAAACACAAGGAATGAATAAGTGATATATGACATCAGTCAATATTCCCAATCAGTAGATACTTTCGTCGTTACTCTTGAAGATGGAGTATTGAGGCTTAACGAGGCGTAAGAACTAAAATCACGATTAGTACTATTCGCACACGACTTAGACAGTATCTATTCGTATTACAGGGAGAAAACTTACACACTAAAAAGTTCAGATTGGATTCAAATACTTAAAGTGTTGCAAAGATCCTTAGAAAAATGGAAAACAATACATACTTTTGTGGTTTGAAGAGTCTCGAAAGACGAATACTTATCAACCAAAAGAACTACAAAAGCGGCTTGAACATAAATTGAAAAGCTTGTTCGTTATTAGTGAACGAATATTGAAAAAAGATTTAACATCTATAGTGAAGAACCATATATAGTATTTATAAATGTTTAAAAGCTTAATTTATTATTTTTTTCTTTAATTCTTAGGTAATTCTTTCTTGTCATCTTGTTTCATTCTTGTCGAATTAAGATACTTCACAAGGAAAAAAATATTTTTATCTTGATTTTGATAGGTCAGTTAAAATGGCAGCTACATATGTACATATTTATGTACATATATGCTGAAGTGTTCCGATCAGAGCAATTTCGGAGATTGCAACCTTTGGGCAATAACATATTACATATCTAATGCCTTGGACAACAATCTAGTCCAATTTTTTTAGATATCACCTATCTTGTCAAATAAAAAGTATTCCAAACTCGAAACTGTTTTTGATCGGTAAGTTTTTATGGCTATACGCTATAGTGGTTCTGATAAATGAGCAGCTGTACTATAAATGACATGTGCACTATACAGTTTCAGATCAATACTTCAAAAGCTGAGAGACTAGTTTACGTTATGCAGGCAGACGAACACGGCTTAACCGACTCAGCTGATCATCTACACACATATAACGGGTGGCACAAAAGTCAGAAGATGAACAGAAGATGCTATAAATTTTGCAATTGACCCCTAATGTTAGTTCTGTTTTGACATTTGTGTAGTAAACACATGTAAACTACACGTAAATAAACAATGGTACGTTACACTGCGTGCCACTACCGATATGCTGAAGGTTGGATTTCCCGGGCGCCTAATCTC
Organism: Bactrocera tryoni; assembly: GCF_016617805.1. Classification (NCBI taxonomy): domain Eukaryota; kingdom Metazoa; phylum Arthropoda; class Insecta; order Diptera; family Tephritidae; genus Bactrocera; species Bactrocera tryoni. The sequence goes on from NC_052501.1 coordinate 32,543,966, forward strand.
CCGATTTGGCGATTTGCACTGGCCAACAAGATCACCTAATTTGACCGCTCCACACTTTGTGTGGCTTTTTGAAGTCGCGGGCTTATGTCAACAAGCCTCAGACTCATGCAGCTCTTAAAGATAATATCCGTTAAGGATGTGAGGAGCTATCGCCGGAAGTTCTGGCCAAAGTGATGGAAAATGCCATAAAAAGGGCTCCAATGACAATCAACTGTGGCGGCGGCCATTTACATGAAATCATATGCTCGACTTGATGTAAAAAAAATGTAAAAGACTAAATAAAAATAATCCACAACCAGAATCAAAGTTTTTCATTTTTTAAAAAAAGTTTTTAATTTTCCAAAAAACATCGGATGGTTATTTTTGCGCCACCTGTTATATTTTATTGGGTAGCCGAAGTTTCCTTCTGTATGGTTCAAACTTCGTCGGAAACTTAATATTTTGAAAAGGTATTATACATAGTATAAGATACTCGTATAAGTGAAATGGAGCATTAAGGTGGTATTCTCATGTAATCACTTCGAAAAATCGTTTTTTTTTTATATTTTGACAGTAAAACCTATTGAAAACATGCTGCGAAAAATTCAGACCGAAATGCATAGTATTTGATAAGTTATAGCTCATAGTCGCCGACGTGTCGTTAGCGACTGTCTACCAGGCGCCATGACAAGTCTGCAGCTGCTACGTTTCTAAACGCATTTTTCTCGAATCATCATTTTCTGAAACTGTCATGGTCCAAAAAAAAAGTATTCAACCGATTGCTTTAAAATTTACATATGTATGTTCTTCTACTCATTTATAGTTATCGTCCCTACCAGAATTGTTTATTTTGGAAAATATTTTCAAATCTTTTTTAAACGATTTTTAACAAAAAAAAACAAGATTATCTTGACTTTTTTTGAAGTTCGACATTTTTTTTTGCTTTTTTGTTTTTAATGAAATTGATTATATTTGGTATGGATGTTAGCCGCAGAACTACTGAATAATAATCCATTCGATTTTTTTTATTTCAGACAACATGAACAGCCGCTATCACCATGACCAGTGAACTACTTTTTTTTGTTGGCGACTACTTTGATTAAAAAAAAAATATATTAAAAATGTAAAAAACGAAAAAAAATTTTTTTTGTACATTTCAAAATACGAATAAAAATATATTAAAAAATTAAAATGAATTTGAATTTTGTTGTCGCATAAAAAAAATTTTCCTAAAAAGTGGTAAAATGTATGCATGCGTTCACATGAGACTACCCCCTTAACAGCTGAGACTGCGCTGAGTGCTTTACGTATTTTTACTAAAAACATCCGATTTGATTAGTAGATTGAAGCATACATATGTTCATGCTAATCAGTTTAATCATTAATATTGCAGACTATAGGTAAAAGATTTTAAAACTTTACTTAAGTTCATTATATTTGGATTTGCTAACTTACCCAATGCATCACAGGGCGCTCTTCGGTGCAGACGCCCATGTGCGTCTTTTGGAATATCTCAAGGTTTGCTGTCAAGGATGCTCAATAACGGTGTTAATTCTCGCCTTTTCAACAAACCGACGCTAATAATTCTTTCACTAAAATCGGATTTTTTCACTAATACTGAATCCACGTAAAATGCACAGATGTGACAACTGACACCCGTGATAAATCGCGCAACTAATTTTCCAGATACCCAAAACGCTGTTACACTCATCCAGCCTCTTTAACCATCAAAGGTAATTGTACTAATACAAGTATTCAAGTTTTTCAAAATAGCAATTTTGCTTTAAAACACTATGATTTGCCGTAGCGTCTCACTGTAGGAATCACTTGATGTGGTTTGGTTTATTCACGTTTTTATGTCTTCGTAGCTGATCTTTTCAAGTTGTCCTCTGATATAAGTATATTAAAAACGGTGGTTATATACATATGTATGTGTGCACGGGTAAATATTAAGAACAACGCTCAAAAACTAAGTAACGCGCTAGAACTTTAAACTCTAACAAATTCTTTAGTGATTGGAATTGGCAGCAAGGCGACGAGCATATTATTAACCAATCGGTTTGATTTATTTGACTCACATCACAAAATGCATATTATATTTTCTTACTTTATTTTTTTTATTAAGCACCTACTGTTTGGAATTCTTGCCATTTCGGTTTCTTCTGATATCCGAATTGATTTATTTCTATAAACCAACAAACATATACATACATAGCTATACCTAAGTAAAGATATTATTGAATTCAAGCTCTCCTTAGGTTACTTTAACTGGATTTGCTAATTTATTGTATAATTAAATTTTTTTTGCAAATATCAATGAGTTTATAATGGGCCTTGCCTCACGTCTCATTTACGAATAAGTAAATGTATGTACATACATACACATGTAGCTATGAACGGCGTTCTGAAGACGGGCCTGACGCCTCAAAAGCTTTGCTTTTAACCAATCTAAACTTTCGCACTACCAGGGCGGGTGACAGAACCTAAGCGCCCGTCACAAGCGTTACTGACAGCTTAAAATTCATTTAAGGGTACATATTAATTTATGGCTAAACCGTTGTGGGCGCCTTTGCAGAGCAGGGATGCGCCAGTTCTACCACACAACTGAAACCAGTACAACAACAATCACAGTAGCGATAGCGGTAGCGTCGAGTTAAATTGGATTTTTAATGGCAAATGCTGACTACTAGAAAGTGAAGCTGAAAGCGGACCCTCCCGAGTGTCCGTCTCTTTAAATAAGATTTTAACTTGTGATAAAATCTATTCTTTATATTTATATATGTAGATACGTATGTATGTACTCGTGTGTACAAATGACCGTGTGTATTAATACGTTATACGTTGGTACATATGTACATATGTATGGTTAATACCTAAGTAAGATGTACTGATGAACGTCCAACCAACCTAATCTCATCGGCATTTTGGATGCATAATTAACTAGCAAACACTTGCTGAAACTAATTATGAACAAAAAAAAAACGTTAACTTCGGCTGCACCGAAGCTAATATACCCTTCACAGATTACATTGGTGCCTTAGAAAATAATTTATACCAAATTTCGTAAATATATCTTGTCAAATGCAAAAGTTTTCCATACCAGCATTTGATTCCGATCGTTCAGTTTGTATGGTAGCTATATGCTATAGTTAACCGATCTGTCCAATTTCTTCGGAGATTACATTGTTGCCTTAGAAAATAATCTATACCAAATTTGGTGAAGATATGTACATTGGAAAATGTGAAAGTTTTCCATACAAGAACTTGATTCCGATCGTTCAGTTTATATGGCAGCTATATGTTATAGTGGTCCGATATCGGCCGTTCCGACAAATGAGCAGCTTCTTGAAGAGAAAATGACGTTTGCAAAATTTCAAAAGGATATCTTAAAAACTGAGGGACTAGTTCGTATATATACAGACAGACGGACGGACAGACGGACAGACAGACAGACGGACAAGGCTAAATCGACTCAGCTCGACATACTGATCATTTATACATATATATACTTTATAGGGTCTCCGACGTTTCCTTCTGGATGTTACAAACTTCGTGACAAACTTAATATACCCTCTTCAGGGTATAATATGTCTACTGACATACATATATACATACATATGTATGTATATAAATAAATTAGCACTTATGTACATATGTACGTTAGTTACGTATATATAATATATGTATGTATGTACATATGTATGCAGGGTTTCCACTCTTTGATTATTGCAAAATCCATATATTTCACATTTATGAAGGCTTCTTTCGCTAATTAAACTTTTTCTTTAATATTTTCACACTTTGGAAATGCTAATAGTAAGTTCTATAAATTCGTGTTTTTTACTTATCGATATTAAATTGCACAATTTACGCTTTTATACCGTGGATTCATATTTAGAAGATATTCGAATATAAATTTATATTTATCCACTCTCAATCATTGCTGCTAACCTTTAAAAGTCATTGTTATCTTTAAAAAGGGTTTCCTTTAATTATTAAAGTAATTCTTCGAATTTATATATACCAAATACATATGTACACTTCATTATTATGTTAATAATTTATCTGTTTCCACTAATTATTTCGTTTGTATTTCCATATACGCGTGGATTGTGGATATCTTGCAGCGGCGGGTTAATTTTTTACTTCAAACTATTCACAAACGCACATAGTCGATCACACACCCACGGCCGGTTTCTTTTTCGCTCGAAACTTTTGAAAGGTTCCAAAATACACTGCCGACACTAGCTGGACGTTTGAAACTGATTTGTCGTGAGTGGTTTTGGCACGTTAAGTTTCACTACCGTGATTCGATCGTTTCTGCAGTGTGCCGTGCTCGCCGGTTGTCGCTGTTCGAAACACGGTACGGAGAGCACATTTACAATTTCGAACTCAATTCCATTGTTGAGTCATGCGCGCTACACCATATAGTTACCCACTAGTTCATCGTTCTTCGAATGTGAGACGACTACTGTATGTACAGCAAGCACTTTTTCTGACAGCGCCCATCACAACGACGCTCCACGAAATGAGTGAAACCAATTTCAACTCATACTGGCCTAAAGACAGCTATTGCATTTCAACATATCTTGCACACATATAGGCATCTTTTATTGGCAGAATCGTGCACGATTGGTGTCTGTTATACCTCTACTTGATGCCTGTTTCGACAAAGTTTATAGATTTGTCTTGCTTGCGCTTATGGATTCTGCTACGCTTAAGGGAGGAAATGCATGTTTAAACTATGCAGAGAAGGCTATAAAGCATGCCATATTAAGTTGCTGGTTTGCTTGCGTATTCGTATTAATATGTATGTGGTATGTGCTTTTAATGCTTTGGATATTAGGGAGGCGTGGTGTTTGTTCTGTTGATTGTGCTTGGTGCCAGTAAGGTTGAGCAATTTCACTCATTCACCATGTTATTACCAACGAAAGGCGACTAAAGTTTAGAGTCGTCTGTATCTACTCATTCCTGTTGGTGTGAACGACTATGACTGAATTGAATTGAACACACAAAAAAATGTATTGGGGCTCACATCCACATTGGCACATAAGTAAGTGTATAAGTATATAGAAATGTATATTATAATGTGCATAACATTGCAACCCCAGTAATCACAATCGGCCTAAGATGTTTGGTAGCAAACAGAAGGTAGCAGGTTGTGGGCAGAAGCAGCATAGGTATGAATTATGCAGCAGCAGCAACAACTGCCGCGGCACCATTGCCACCGGTGATTGCTGTGGCATCATTTCTTTGACATAGCAAAGAAGAGACATATAGACGTTGTACTGTTTCTGTTATTTGCGTTGTTATCGGCGTTGTTGGCTGCTGAATACTTACCCACTTATTTTTATTTGCACTTGTGCTTCTACCTACATATGTATACAGTATTTATTGTAGGTATGTATGTATGTAGCTATGTATGTATATTTAATTTTTTTTTATTTCTCTACATTTTCCAGCATTTTGTTGCTTTTTGCCTTTTTTTTCTACATTGTCGGGCCGCTACTGCTGTCATTTCTACTTCCACATCCACCGCCCTTATGGGGTTCTTGCCTTACCATAACAATTGTTGTTGCCGCTATACTTGTAATGCTGAAGCTTGCCAAAAGGTACTGACATCACAATCGTCGTTCGCCCGTGTTGAAGCTCTTGTGCGATTGACGATGACTACTTTGGCGAATAAAAAGAAAAGTAAATATATAAAAGCGAAAAAGTGAGCCGGAACATACACAAACTACAATCAAAGTCATTGCAGGAGTTTGCGTGTATTGCTACATAGCAAATTTTTATTTGTTCATACCGGTTTTGTAAAAGATATACACATGTATGTACATATAGTATGTAGTTACTTATATGGATGTAAAGAACAGTGCGTTCAACGATTCCTTCTTAGTATTTTCTACTTCATCATGAATCGGATTTTTTATTTCATCATTTGTTCGTTGAAAACAAAGTATCGAATTTATATTGTAAAAAATTGCGATTACGCATACATTGAATCTATACTAAAATATTGATGTGTACTCCAAATCTTTTTTAAACAGCACCAAGAATTTCACAGAAACATACACAATATGTAAAGTACATCTAAGACGAAATTAATAAATGATAAATCTTCATACATACGTGGCGGCCGTCGCTAAGTAGGGTAGAGGTGCAGACCGTATTCAGTAGGTGTGGACCAACATAATTTTAAGTTTTTTAATTTTCGGTAGCCTAATGTAAACGAAAATATTTTTAACAGAACAATATCATTGAATTCCTAACTTTAACATGACATGATTTTTATTTAAAGACGAGAAATTTGTACAGCTATTTCTTTAGTCCTGCAGAAGGTCCTAACGGAGGCCTTTTTTAATCGTCGATTTTGTTATAAGTATGTATCTATGTACATATACATATGTATACAACGACTTAACCGATTTGGTGAGGATATAATTTTGAACCTCGAGACGCGCACGATTTATCGTTTTATGTTAAAAGTATGAATAATTCATATCTATATGTACATATGTATATGTATGTAAAAACATTTTATGGTATTTCAAATGATAACAATGTGTTCATTCTTCATGTAAGATTTTTTTGAATATTGTTTTATTAAAAAAAAAAAAAAAATAGCATCACACAGCAACTGGCAGGGTGCAGAAATTTTTGTTTACATACATACATACATATATTACAAAATTATATCATTTATTTGTATTTAATTTCCTTTGTCCGTAGCTTATCAAAGTGTTGTCAATCCTTGACTTTTTGTGGTATTCTGGCATTACCAGAGTATCAAAAAAATGCAAACCAAACAGTTGGTTGATATTATTGCATTTATTTAGGAAAAATATTAATAGAAAATGGAAAACGGATAAATTAACAATTTTATATAATTATAAACTATTTTAATCAATTAGTTTTTATAAATACATAGAAAGGTAAAACATTTATTGATCTTGTAGAGTAAATTACCGAAACTAGACAAAGCAAGCTACAATGCGGATACACTACAATATTAAAATTTTGAAGAGTTTAGCTGCTCTTCAGGCATTTGTGTTTTATTCGCTGTGCATAAATACGGTATTCATAATGTTTAAAACCATTTTAACAACGGACCCATATTTTTGATGTGTTGCTGAATGTAAAAGCAATAGGATGTATTGATGCAGTTCTGTTTTAATAACAGTTTTATTAGGAAATAATAAAAAAGAACGTATTCAAATACAAACTATATGGGCCATTCCATCAATTGGCGACATGGTTTTGTACCCGTCTTTCTCCGATTTTGACTAAACTTTAGAATATCATAATATAGACCAAAATAAGAATATCTGTTAACTTTTTAGTGGTCAAAGTTGTTCCATTGTTTTTTGGCGCGCAATTCAAATTGAGATCAAACAAAAAATGACTATTTCTTTTATTTTTTAACGACCTCAAAATTGAGTGAAAAAAAAATGGAAGTTATCCAATTTTATGTAGAAAAATCTCAGCTTTCTGATAAAAATATTTTCAAAATCCAAAAAAATTTTCAAAATCCAAAAAACACATTATTTTTCCAAAAATCCCATTTTTTGTGCTTTTCCACCAACTTTTTTTCAAAATTGACTTTCCCATTAGATTCCTCGTTAAATTTTACATAAGAATCTGTAGTAACGTGCGCATGGTCCCATGAACAGCAAAAAGTGCAGAGTTGTTTCCGCTATACGGCGCAGTCTTCGTTCGCTTGTTAGAAGGTTGTGTGAAGGAGGTAAAACATGTAAATTGTATTCTGGGACTTGAATTAATGAAGAAATCAGTTGTCTTCATTCATAAAAATTTGCGCCGTATAGCGATTAACTTTTGCATTTTTTCTTTCAATTAATTTGAGGTCGTTAAAAAATAAAAAGAAATTGTAATTTTTGTGTTTGATCTCAATTTTGAATTGCGCTTTGCCAAAAACAATGGAGCAACTTTGACCACTAAAAGTTTACAGATATTCTTATTTTGGTCTATATTATGATATTCGAAAGTTTCGTCAAAAACGGAGAACCACGGGTACAAAACCATGTCGCCAAATGATGGAATGGCCCATATGTACATACATATGTATGTATGTACCATAACCGTAATATACATTGGCAGTATTGACACCAATTTTACCCCTTTTTAACACAAGGACTCATTATTATCCTGAACAGATTCTCTGTGAATTTCAATAATGTGTCTCACAGATTGACCGACATTTTCGGTAAAAAGTCATTCATCGGCATTGTAGTCCGCATATTCGGTAAATGGGGGCTTGAAATATTACTGTCTAAATTCTACAATTTTCAAACGTGAAAAAGGAATATTTTGACAGCACTATTTCTGCAAAGTTTTTATTTATTGCAATTTAAAATTTTGATATCTATGAATCGTAGAAAACATTCTTTATCATTTTCAAACCATGAATGTCGTATGGCCATATGTTGTTGTGAACAAATTATGTTGGAATTGCCACATACAGGTTAATGCCATTTCAGCACCCACAAAGGCTTGGATTAAAACATCTCACATTTTGACCGATGTATATATTATGTTAATAGTGGCGGCGGAACTCTAAATGAATCTTGCTCAGTTTCAACACCAGAACACATTATTATCAGAAAATATATCTGCTTCATTTAAATGAGTTATCTCACAAATTGACTGCTAACTATTGTCCGTACAAACCTGAAGGTTCTCAACTCACTATTTGGGCCATTTAAAAAGCATAGTCCGAGTGATATGGTATATTTTAAAATGGGTGTCGTATGGGAAATAGGTGTGCTCTTAACTTATGAGTGTCTAGCTGTAGATGTTTTACCAACAGGCTGAAGCTCAGGGGCCCTATTCTGTATCTCGATTCGTAAATGTATTCGAAATTCGGATCTATTTTATCATTATGCGAAAGTTGTACCACCCTGTGCCAGAATAAATACGTACAATTTTCGTTTTTGCTTTCTACAACTCAAAAGCTAACGAATATTTTATTCGAAAATCGGCTTGAAAATACGAAAATCGAGTTACAGAATATAAAAAATCCGAATTCGAGTAAATTTTTTTTCGAATCGAGTTACAGAATAGGCCCCCTGGGCGATAAGTTTTGCTAATGAACTTTTCATTTCTATTTAGAATTAAAAAATATATTATGCATACACAATTCTTAGTTTTGAATATTTGGCAGAAATTCAAATATTTAACGAAATTGAAATGTATTCCTATAGATGTATGTATAGTACGGTTCGGTATTATTCCCTATGTAGGTGCTTACCTTTATGGTATATACGTTGTGTTGAGGTATTGAATTCGACAGAAAGTGTTAACGATATTGATGATGAGATCGATATTTACTTCAAAAGCATTTTGGATAATTGCGTCCTACTATTTTTTGTACTTTATTGACTTTAATTTTATTTACGATTCATTGGATTTTGTGAATAATTTCATAACATAAATCAATACAATAAATATTAATAAGCAAATTATGTAAGCAAATTTAAATATCTTGTCTTATCATACTTATCAACATTTCTTTTGCTTATATTGGGTAAATATTTATAATCTAAACGAAGGATACTTGTAACTACATACATACTATGTGCGAAAGCCAAAACTTTCAATTCAATATTGTAAGAAAGAGCCTCAGTGGAGGGGTGTACAAAAAGCAAAAAATTAAAATAGAATAATAGGTGAAAGTTATGTGCGAAACTCTGAAGCCTCAAATATTTGTCTGAATCCAACACATTCTAAAAAAGATGGGACAGATATATACACTGCTATCTCCCAAAAACTGTTGTCGTTAAACAGTTTGATTTCGAAAAAGCACATATTTGATATTTTGACAGAGAGGTGGAGGAGCAATCACCTAGAACCCTAACAATGAAAGATGTGCCTCAGAATCAGAGTAATAATTCTTTGCTATGAAAATAGTCTAGACATTGACACTTTTGTTCTTAAAGACTGTGAAGGCGATGTAACGAGACAGATGGAGCGCGCAATGTGGAATTTTATTGAGAGATTTCTGCTTAGTAATTTCTGAAATATTTATATTATGTGAATTAGTGGCGGACCACGCCTACTTTACCATACATGCTCCTTCAATACCAAATTGAAGTTTTGTATCCATTTTGTGGGCGTTGGAAAGGTACTATTTCGGCCATCAGCATTTTTCACCTACTCAGCTTGGTAGTCATCAAGGAGAACCTTGTCAAGATATCTCAAGTTTTACTCTAGCTATCGCTGGCACACAGTTGTGATTCATCTTCTCTCATCTGCTTCTATTCTGATCAGTTTGATATACAATATGTATGTAAGTATGTACCAACCACCATTAGATGAGTAAAACTATTATGCTTCATTTACGGAAATGTAGTAAAGCTGAATGCGTTAAAATCTAACGTTCCAAATATACGTTATATAGAGATGTACGCGGAACAATATAAAAAATTGAAAGTTCATTGTTAAACACGGCCTATTCAAGTTGGTTGACTTTAGAGCATTAGACACTACAGAAAACGTCTCTGAATATTCGAGTAAATATTCAAATTTCTACCAGCTAGTTGCTAAAAGGTGCGTTAGCCGTATACTATGGCGGCCATAAGTTTTGTTACAACTTCAGGCTGTTAAAAAAATTAAACTATAATAATTTTTTAATAAAATTGGATATATTAAATGAACGGTGTACTAAACTTCATCGAAAATTATTATAAATTTCTTCAACAACCGTCGTAAGCTTTTACTTGGAGCTCATTTAGAATAAATTTTTACAATAGTGTGGTAAACCAACATTTTCGAAATATTAAATTGTTTGAGCAGCTCATAAATTTCACTTTGACAAACATTTTATACTCTTGTAACTTGCAAAGATCAAAGCCGGGGAAATACCATAAATTCAAGTGTTGTCAAAACTTTTTTTAAAATGTTGCGAAAAAATTCAACATTTGGTATCTTATTAACTTATATTATATTTAGGTCGTAGATATATTTAGTACCAATACTATATTTTACTTCGCGTCGACGAATGTAATACAATGAGGTGAGGCAAAATCAACCAGAGGATAAGAATTCATTCTTTTAGGGATATAAAGTTTATGTCAAAGTCTAGAACAATTTTATTCATATTCAGCTACCACACACCACTTTAATGATCCACTTAATTTCATTAAAGTATCACACACTTTGACCAACCTAATGTCAGAAGAAGGTTTCGGCTAATTGCATTAACTTCTGATCTTGCTATTTATAAATACATACCTCACACACTGGATAGCTAACAACGCAGGAAAAAACATAAAAATAATAAATATGTATATACGTTGATAGCCAGGCACCAATTAAGGCAATAATCTCACATCTCATTACGTCAGAGATAGTCCTTAGAAGCAGGGAAGCAGTAGATGTAACGGCTGCCAGATAGCGGCTGCATGCTGGGTTCCAGGCCTCAAGCGAGTTCAGGGAAACGAAACTGCTGATGAGATTGCCAAAAGTGCTACAAGTGCTGACAGGCGATCCCAGCGATGTAGAATGCCTTAAGTACATGCAGGATCGCCTTCCTTCATACTCACACGCTCTCGAAAGGACTGCCGAACGGCTGTTGGCCTCTTGACAGCCACAACCTATTGGCATGAAGAACTACGCAGATATAAAGTCGCTCCTAAAGTTCACAAAAAGCGTTGACTTCTGTCTCCTGTATGACGAACCCTTCACCTCACACTAAATTGAACCTTCATCTGACCAGTAGGTCTATGTAAAAAGTTAGCCATTGGCAATGGGTTCCCCATTTTCGGTATCTGGAGGCTTGAACTGTTATGATCCGATGTTGACAATTTTAGGAAGGCAAAATTTAAAGGTACTATAGGTGCAAACCTTTACCCCGATATAATCATTGCAGTTTCATTTGTGTACTGGAGAGAAAAATAATTATATACGAAGTAGGCGTGAATATTGTCCTATTTCGCCCATTTTTGTTCTGTAATAGCAATGTTAGGATAATGTCACCTATGGAAATTGGTTTAGTATATCCTAAGATATGTGATTTCACCTAAAAATGGATGGTGCCACATTGAGAGTTCAATTTTGATATCATCTCTTTTGAAGAAAAAAAATTCTTGCGGTATTTTTATTGAAGTTTTTTTTGTTTTTATTGAAATTGAAATGAATTTTTGATGACATGCCCAGCTCTTGACCGATGCTACGGCTGCTACTATGCCGGTTTCTTTCGACCAATTCAGCGATTTTATCGCAATTTTCGACGACAGGCCTTCCGGGGCGTGGCGCATCTTCGACCACCTCTACACGAGAACGAAAACGTTGAAACCATCGTTGTGCGGTGGAAATGGAAACTGTATCGGGTCCATAAACTGCACAAATTTTATTGGCGGCTTGAGATGCATTTTTGCCTTTATCGTAGTAGTACTGTAAAATATGCCGTATTTTCTCTTTATTTTGCTCCATGTTTGCGAAGCTATAACTCACGAACGACTTAAAAGAAACGACAATCAATCAAACACGTGTTAGCGCGTGAAATGAGCTTTCCAAAAAGGTATAGCATGACCCGATGCGACGAATAAAACTAGAACTACGTGCTTTCAGCGCCAACTAGCGAAAATACCGCAAGACTTTTTTGACAACCTATTATATCCATATATCTATCTTGGTTAGTTAGGTAAACAAAAATTTTTAGTAACAAAAGTATAAAATCATATCATATCATGACAATATATTTACCCTGATGCCAAAAGTGAATAAAAAAGGGTCAGTACTTCCTATTTATTTACATAAGTCAACATGAGTGATACTGCTGTGATTAAATTGAATGGTGAATTTTGTCCATTTCATCTTCTTCAAAGTAATCCCCGCCGGCTGCAATACACTTATGCCAACGAATTTTCCAGTCATCATAGCACTTCGAAAAATCCTCACTCTGATGGCCATCAGAGCTTTCTTCGATTCATCTTTTATATCCTCAATTGAGTCAAAACGGTGTCCTCGAAGTGGTCATATGAAGTTGCTGAATAGCCAGAAGTTACACGAAGGTAAATCAGGCAAATGCGGTGGTTCGGCACGATATTAGTTAAAAATGTGGCGAAATGATCACAAATAACCAATGCAGTATGAGATGGTGCATTATCGCACTTTTTTGTTAAATAAATTCAGACATAGTAAAAATCGAAGAATTCACTTTTAGAGCCTCACAAATCGACGCGTATCTCAAATACTAATCAATATTTTGCCGTGAAATTTGGCATAGATATCACTAACAATACTACCAACTAACAGAAAAAAACTTTACCGATTCGACACGCGAAGTATAAATTAAAAATTCATCTTTCAATTTGATCACAGTAGTATTGAAATAATGTAAGTGGACGTGTTTCTTATACTTATTGTGAGCATTATATATGAATGAAATCGATCAAGATCTCAATCTAAATTATATACATATCTGTATATACAGTGAAATTCTCCAATACGGACAGTCCTCATAACCGAATAGCTCCCATAACTGCACAAATTCCACAAACATAACGTTTTCATTAATATTACCATACAGAACTAGTTCCTACTATATAATCGGACATGAGTAAGTCCCAATGACCGGACACGGGTACTATTTTGGCAATATATTTATCTTTTATAAACGAACTATATTCCATAACATGTGTGAAGAAAAGTGTATACAATTTGCAGTTTCCATTTTTTGTAGTTCTTACTAATTTTTGTTTGCGAAAGTTGTTTCTAAGAACAAAACGATCAATATGATCGCAGCAAACTAATTGACTTGTACTGGCGCCACGTCCCCATACTATGTATACAGCTCCCTTAGCCTGACAAAAACCTTGCGACGGTAAGTATCCTGTAAAGATTCTCTATTATACATATAATATAAAAAGTCCTTCCTTCCTTGTTAATTTTCTGCTAATTAGGAATTAAGCGACAAATTGTTTTTATATTTTCCTTACTTTTCGATAATAATGTTTTCGGAAACATATGTTATATTTCAATAAAACGCCTTTTCTTTGATATTTTTCCAGGTGGAAATATCTTTTTAAGGACCAACAGGATTGTGTCATGATATGACGAGCGGAACAACCTTGATACCATTTTTCCCGTCACTTTAAGATTCTGGCTGAACCGCTTTTCTGGTCCTCGCTATACTTTCCTTAATTATACGAAAATTTTTGCAGATTATCTCCATAGATAGTCTAACTTGATACTCAAATTTGTTTTTAGAGTCTGACAGTCTATTAGCATACGATCCTCTATCTGAAGGTATGTTACATGACGGTCTTGCATTATCAGTTCACGTACGGCATCGATGTTTTCTGGCAAAACGCCTGTTTTTGGACGACCTTCACGAAATACGTCTTTGAGCGAGCGTCGGCCACGATTGAATTCGTTGTACCAGTTTTTCACAGTGCTATAAGATGGTGCTTCATATCCATACAAAGATTTTAGTTGATCGATGCACTCTTGTCGTGATAATCCACGTCGAAAGTTGTGAAAAATGATCGCACGAAAATGTTCACGAGTTAATTCCATTTTTGGCCGAGATGAATTTTTCAATTCCCAGTAAATAAAACAATTCACGATTAAATGACAAAACGTTCTGAGTGATGTTATGCTAAAAAATGTCAAACTTCCCAATGGAAATGTCAGATTGCACCTGGCAACACTTAGTGTTACCTAGGCCAGAAATATACATATATAGCAGCCTCCGTATTTAGCGCAACTTCTTCATAATTAGTTTAATGGTTACCTAGGAAATTTTCGAATATCAAAATTTTTCCACGATTCAAAAATTCCACCTTTAAACTTTTCCATGCTTTGAGAAATTGTTTTATCATTCCTAACTTCAACACGTATTAAATCACTGAGTTCAATGGAGTGCACATACTTGTATATTGGCAGAGTGCACTGCGAATTACTTTTGAAACGTGAAAACGTAAAATGAGATTTCCATTGAGTGAAATAGGACATTTTATGAATTGTAACCAAATTTTTGTTACTAACAAACCGATAATTATCAAAATATTAGATATGCAATTATCTTAAGGGGGTACTCTGGTCTAGTAATTTAAAAAAATCAATTTTTTTTTTATATTTTCAAAGTTATCAAGAATATGTGTACAAGAGGATTTTTCAAAATTCAAATTATTTTCGGAGATATAGGCATTTTTCTGACCCGGCATCCAAGCTGGTTCGGCCGGAACTAATCGAACAAAAGACTTTACGCGAAACTTTAAACGCAATTTTCTCAAAATTGACTTTTTCGGAACGATACCTACGATTTCTCAGGTTCTACTAGACCGATTTACTTAAAATTTTTATAGAGTCGTCTTTATAGGCTTGACTATGGTTGGAACTAGCCCCATCCACAAATTTTTATTTTTATTATTTTTAAAAAATTTGAAATAGTCAGAAAAAGTGATCCAAAAAAACTTTTTTTTTTACTTTTCTTAGTTTCTAATTTTTTTCTGTACTCTTCTAAAATTAACAAATAACTAATAAAAAAATGGATAGCAAAAAAATATTAATTGCCTTTTTTTACGACACATTTTTTTTAAACCTGAAATTCATGCTTCTAGACCAGAATACCCCTTAAAAACAACAGCACATCCAATATTTTCATGAATAAGGTCATAATCTGGGCACTTGAAGGCACCAAAATTTGCTAAGATATTCAGGGCAACCAAAACTTTTTTGTTTTTGTATAAACAACATTTCGCAGTGCAAAAAATCTATATTTAATTGGTTCTTCAAGTATATAACTAGGGGTGAATAAAAACGCACGTCCAGATACAATTGAGAGAAGATCACATGAGCTATTTCTTTATAAAGTTTGAATATGGTCAATAGTGTAATTTCGTTATTGACACTCATGATTAATTAAAAGAAAGCAATGTAAAGTTATTTTGAAACGACCAAATCACTTTCACCACTTACGGTAGAAATATAGACTTCACAATAGGATCTTCTAATAACGAGTCGTTCTTCCTTTAGCATCAATAGAACCTCAATTTTCTCAAAACGGAACCATACCCAACGAGTTGTAAAATCTTTATTAATGGAATTTTATGAGAATTTTAGAGTAATAGGTTGTCAAAAAAGTCTTGCGGTATTTGCGCTAGTTGGCGCTGAAAGCGCTTAGTTCTAGTTTTATTCGACGCATCGGGTCATGCTATACCTTTTTGGAAAGCTCATTTCACGCGCTAACACCTATTGATAGTCGTTTCTTTTAAGTCGTTCGTGAGTTAGAGCGTCGCATTTTACAGTACTACTACGATAAAGGCAAAAATGCATCTCAAGCCGCCAATAAAATTTGTGCAGTTTATGGACCCGATACAGTTTCCATTTCCACTGCACAACGATGGTTTCAACGTTTTCGTTCTGGTGTAGAGGTGGTCGAAGATGCGCCACGCTCCGAAGGCCTGCCGTCGAAAATTGCGATAAAATCGCTGAATTGGTCGAAAGAGAACGGCATAGTAGCAGTCGTAGCATCGGTCAAGAGCTGGGCATGAGTCATCAAAAATTCATTTCATCCTGGAAGATTAGGCTATGTAAGGATAGTGCTCTTCAATTGCGGATCTTAAAAATTGGTCGCTGTAGCATATTTTTGTGCATTAATTATTTTATCAACA
The DNA here is from genome assembly GCF_016617805.1 of Bactrocera tryoni. NCBI lineage: Eukaryota > Metazoa > Arthropoda > Insecta > Diptera > Tephritidae > Bactrocera > Bactrocera tryoni. Next base: position 32,560,579 of record NC_052501.1, read on the forward strand.
AGGTGTTGAAGTACCTAAACATGGTATGAAAAACAGCCCTAAATTATTTGTCTTTGAGGAAACTTAATTTTATTTACTACACGATCATCCTGGAGACACTAACTACCTGAACGTACACTTAAAGCAAATTTTGCTAGCATATCAAATTAAATTTACTTTCGCCGATCATTTTGATCCCAATTTTTGTACTTTTTAGCCCAGAAAGTCATACAGCCTTCATTTGTTGCATTAATAGTGGCTTTTCAGCATATAAACCCACACCTCAAAGCGTTGCCGTATGGTTTCGACACTTAAATCCATTTGGTGCAAATTTTGCATCTCCGCCCTTAAAGAAAGCAAAAGTACGCAAAAACGGTCGCTTAAACTTATCCGCCACAGTAAGTTGTTTGAGAACATTAATTTTACAACATTTAATTAACAAAGAACATCATATTTTTTCATTGTGTTTAAAATGTCTAATTTTGTTTCAAAAAGTGATGATTTTCGGAAAGCAATAATTTCTTCTCGAGGCGTATGATTATCATGCTCTATCAGAATCAACATGCAAAAGATGGTTTCAACGGTTCAGAGATAATGATTTTGATGTGAAAAATGAAAAACTTGAAAGACTACCAAAGAAGTTTGAAGACGCCGAACTGAAAGCAATATTGGATGAAGATTATATTTGGAGTCAAAAGGGTGTGGTATATTCTTCTTCTTCTTAATTGGCGTAGACACCGCTTACGCGATTATAGCCGAGTTAACAACAGCGCGGCAGTCGTTTCTTCTTTTCGCTACGTGACGCCAATTGGATATTCCAAGCGAAGCCAGGTCCTTCTCCACTTGGTTCTTCCAACGGAGTCGAGGTCTTCCTCTTCCTCTGCTTCCCCCGGCGGGTATTGCGTCGAATACTTTCAGAGCTGGAGTGTTTTCATCCATCCGGACAACATGACCTAGCCAGCGTGGCCGCTGTCTTTTAATTCGCTGAACTATGTCAATGTCATCGCATATCTCGTACAGCTCATCGTTCCATCGAATGCGATATTCGCCATGGGCAATGCACAAAGGACCATAAATCTTTCGCAGAATTTTTCGACTCATCGGTTGTTGTCATCGCACAAGCCTCTGCACCATATATCAGAACGGGAATTATGAGCGACTTATAGAGTTTAGCTTTTGTTCATCGAGAGAGGACTTTACTTTTCAATTGCCTACTCAGTCCGAAGTAGCACCTGTTGGCAAGAGCAATCCTGCGTTGGATGTGGTATATTATGAGTTCTAAAACCTGAGAAGCTGTTAATACTAATCGCTACAGACAACAAATGATTAATTTGAACCATGGATTGATCGGAAACCGACCAGAATTGACCAGAAGACACGGAAAAGTAATTTTGTTCCATGACAATGCACCTGCACACAAGAAAAATCGGTTCAGCAAAGCAAAATCGGTTCAGGATACAATCAAACTGCTTGGCGGGAAACTGCTGTTATCGTCGCTGGGACACACATTGAGTGAGCGGCACTTCGATTCCTACGCAAAAGTCGAAAATTCCGAAAGTGTCCGTCGCCCCGGGCGCAACGTCTTGGGGGCGGCAAAACGATCTTCGCTGTTTTTTAAAACTCCAATTCGGGCAAAAATTCCTGAAAATTGTGTCAAAAGTGTACAAGATACAGGGCGAAAATGGGTTTTTTTATGGCTTTTAAAAAGATGTCTTGTAAATTTACTATCAATTTCCTCAAAAACCGTATTATGAGAATTTTGAAACTTTAGAATTTGCGTGACCTTCCTAAATTTTATATACTTAATATCGAAGATATTTAGGTAGGTAGATAAAGGGGGGCGGCAGAACATTCTTGGCCCCGGGCGCCCGAAGTTGTAGCTACGCCACTGATAATATTAATATTATCTGTTCCGTTCTGTGTTTATTTTTACCTTTACTACATTGATGTAAGCAGAGTTCGTTTCCTATAAAAGTTGTCAATTATTGAAATATTTTTATTTGGAATAAACAAGTGCGAGTTTCTATTTATAACATGCCTAAAATGTGTGAGCTTGACATTACCCGACTTCGATGTGGTGGTTCCGATACATTTAAGGACAGAATCCCAGAAGTTTAATGTATCCTTATCTAAAAAAATGAGGTTTGTAGTCTCAAAATTGATGTTTTCTTTAGGATGAGGCACTGTTTTTATCCGTTACTCGCAGCAAAAGTACATACACACATGCAGTTAGGTGTATATATTCATGCATACATACATTTCTTTGTAATCCTTACTCGATTTTGTATTCCACGAGTATATACATATGTATGTATATGTGGTATGTGTTAACATGTAGTGCATACATCTGTATGTATGTGAAAGCTTATTCCTTAGTAGTATAAGCTACTTTGGGCTTTTGGTATAAATATATGTACACAAGGAATATATATACCCATACATTTATGTGTATATATGTACATAATTCTAAATAAAAAACTTATGGATTGACGATGAGCGAGGACGGTGAAGCAAAAAAAAAACGCCAAATAAGTATACATAAGCAGGCGAACGTTAAAAGGAAAAATGGCCACACCCAAAAAAGTAAAACATCCAGTATGCTCTAAACTGCGCAAATTTTTGTAGATTTGTTGGGGTTTTTAAAAGAACTTCGCTTCCATCGAATGTATACCATTTATATAACAATACCTTTGCGTGTACACATATGCACAATGCGATTATTTTTACAGCAACAAATATAACGAGCATCAATGCCAGTCGCGGCAAATGCGACTGCAGCATCAGTTGCAAACCGTTTTTATAACTATTTAGATGGCGAAGCTTTTGAAATAACATTGTTTCCTCAAGGTAGACATACATACATACATACATATGTTTCTCTCTATATTTCAATCTACACCGTTAAAATTTATTATAAAAAATTACCCACTGAGAGTTTTAACTCTTATAATTGTGATATTTTAAATGTGTATTTTGCAAAAGAAGGCCTAGTTGCATTTCAACAAACTATATACATACATACATATGTAACATAGTATGTATGTAAATACCTTCGACAGTTCGTTGGTATAGGCTATTTTGATTAGGAATGATTTGGGCGCAAGAAAAACTGCCATTTCGTCATTGTACCTTGTAATTGCTACTAATAATGTTCGGTATCTCACAAATATTACTTATAGTTTAGATATACTAATAATATAAAACAAGAAAGGAAAGGCTAAGATCGGGATTTTATGCATTTAAGGTAGAAAGACACACTATTATGAGTTAAACACGTTCTCTTATTTTCATTGGCATTGACCGGAAGTTCGAAAATATGTACATATATTATGTAAATGCGGGCTAAGGGAGACGATTCAACCCATTTTTGACATACGGGCATACTGTTGTCAGGAAACGATAATCCCTGAATTTCAATAATACTATATACATATGTACATACATATGTTAGAGTGTTTCAAACAAAATTTTTTTTTTCTTTTCGTACTTGGAAAAATACGTTCTTAGACACCTATAAGAAAGCCTCTCCAAACATGAGTTTTTAATTGTAACGGGAAGATCCTCCTACATACGGTTTTCTATTTTTTCTTATTATCAGATTGAAAAATTTATATCTCGCTTCCAACTACTTGAAAAAATATCTTGTTCCTTAGATTTTGTAGGAAATTGAATGCTCTACAAAAAAGGTCTATTATGATTTTTTCGTAAACCCAACCGTTTAAAAGATATTAACGGTTGAAGTTTGATTATTTTTGGGAAAATTTTTTTTATTTCTTATGAATTTTATAACTCAATGAAAAAAATCATTATGAATAAGGTTTTTGGAGAGACTTTCTTAGAGGTGTCTAGGAACCTATTTTTCAGAGTATCAAACAGAAAAAAAAAATTTTTTTTTGTAATCACTCTAATATATGTACATACATATGTATCTCACGTATTGATCAATATTTGCGGCAAATTTGTGGGTGTAGTCTGATTTCTCCAATTTTCTGGCCTAGGAATATCAGAAGAATGTTCTGTACCAAACTTCGTGCAGTTCGGGTCTCAAGATGTGTAATTTCACCTAAAAGTAAGTGATGCCACGCCCATCATTAAATTTTTACCCCGGTTCCTATAAGTTATTTCATACCATTTCTGGTGCATATGGCTCTGTCGTATTGAGTTATTGTTTATCGCACTTTTAGCAGAGTTTTACAGTACCGTTATTTGTGGAGTGGCCGGGTTATATTCCGATTTCAACGAATTTTACAGTGCCGGTAGGGATGCTTAAGGGATTTTTTTTATGCTGAGTGAATTTGGCTATTGTATCTTAAGCAGTTTAAGAGATATGTTCATTAAACCAATTAGAGGGCGGGGCTATACCAAAAATGTTAGCCCTCTATTGCCTCTGTCCTATGTACAGTTCAATATCGTAATTTAATGCTTAGTTATAGCACTTTATAGGTTTTCGCAAAATGCCATTTCGTAGGCGTGACAGTGGTCAGATAAGGCCAACCTACCCTTCGCCCAACGTTTTTCGATTACGGTATCTAAAACTCTATGTAAAGCTAGCTTCCTGGCCTACCTTTAATTGATTTCAATGATAGTTAACTTGTTGCTTTCGCTCAAGCAGGGTGTAGATAATGGTTACAACATCAAAAACAACCACTTATGGGATAGTATGGTATATTGCATAATGTCATATATGCAAGGGATTCGATCTCAAGATAAAAAAAAAAAAACAAACGATTACGCAGAGAATATTATCAATGAAAGGCTTCAAATTATAGATATAAGACACTGCAATGATTGAATAGTTATGTATAACATTATCTCTTGCATATTAATAAATAATATTTAAGAATTAAATAGGATCATACGAAATCTGATAATTTGAATTAAACAAATTACCAGTATATATAATAATATACTTATTATATAGCAATAGCTTCAACAGAGCTCTCTTCAGGAATGCAAAATATAATCTTTTTGGTTCTTTCTGCCAACCTCGTTGATCGCATTGAATAATTTTAAAGATTGAACAATAATTCTCCTTGGAGGACGATAATATGAAAACTTTCGTCGCTCAGTGTGCAGTCTCGCCAATTGGTCCCTAAACAATTCTTCTCCTCATTCTTCGTTTAGATCTTTTATTTTCACTTTTTAGATCTTCATCGCAAAGCGGATGCCATTACAGTTTCACTTAACTTTACTACAAAAAGATCGCATAATTGTTTTCAAAGCTTCATATAACGATCATTACCAGCTTCTTTCTGAAATACTTCCTATAAAGAGTCTGTTACTTTATGTTGAAGTACAAATATTTTGGAACTCCATGTACATATGTATATTTTTGTTTTTTAAAGAATTTTACTTTACGCCAATTTAACTCATGAATTTGTATAATTTTGTTTAGCTATGTGGTCTTATATACTGGCAATATGTTGCAAAGAGTGTTGTAAATATGTTTACGTAAAGATTATTTCAGAATCATAATAGAAAATATTAGTTGTAAGGTTATAAAAGTCAAAATACCCAGAATCAAGAAATAAGTTTATTAAATACCGAATGTTGGCCAGACTACTCACCTATCTGTACAAGCAGTAATTAGTGTACAAATTAAGATGTCTTGATAAGAACAGGTACAGTCCATATTTAAGGACCCTATACTGTAAGCATCACCGAAAGTAAAAATTTTTATACCCTGAACAGGGTATTTTACATTTGCCACGACGTTTGTGACACCTAGGAGGAAAAGTCGCCCATAAAATATATATGTATGTATACAGTCTGTCGCAAAAGAAAGAGAACTTTCTAAATATAACTGTTTCTGGTGGCGCCACCTATTGGTGGGTATATGAAATAAAAAGTTTGATCTCTTATTGACATTTTGTAAAAATTTTAAGACAATTGGACAACTACAATCGATGTTATCGATCAGAAAGTGACAGCAGCTTTTGGTCATCGGTCGTAAAATGCAAAGAGCAAATATAAAAATTTGTTTTAAACTTGGGAAAACGTTTACTGAAACATTTCAAACGATGAAAAAAGTTTATGGTGATCAGTGCCTATCCCGTTGTAAGGTGCATGAGTGGTTTAAGCGATTCCAAGAAGGTCATGAGGACCTCTGTGACGATCAGAAGTCGGTCGTCTTCAGAAGTCAAAAATAAAGACAATGCTGATTTGTTTTTACGATTCCGAGGGTATTGTACACCGAGAGTTCGTCCCACCTGGCCAAACGATTAATGTTGTGTTTTACCTTGGTGTTATGAAGCGTCTTTTGTCACGCATTCGTCGTGCTCGACCACAATACCGTGAGGCAGGGTCCTGGCGCCTGTCGCACGATAAAGCGCCGTGTCATCGGTCTACGCTTGTCACTGATTTTTTGACAAAAAACTCCATATTAACCATTAATCACTCACCCTACTCACCTGATCTGGCACTCCGTGATTTTTACCTATTTGGAAAATTTCATTTGCCCATGAAAGGGCAGTGGTTTCAAGACATTTCAGCTATCCAAAAGGCGACGACCGATATTCTTAAGAGCTTTCAGAAAAATGACCTTAAACACTCATTTGAAATGCTAATTGACCGGGCTAAATGCTGTATCGAAGCACAAGGAAACTACTTTGGATAAAAAAATATAACTTTTGAAAAATATTAATTTTTTGTTGTTTTTTTAATAGTCCTTTTTCTTTTGCGACAGACCTTGTATATAAATGATGAGTTGAGTCGATTTAGCCATGTCCGTCTGTCTGTCTTTATACACGCGAACTAGTCCTTCAGTTTTTAAGATATTAATCTGCACACGTTCATTTCTCCACAAGAAGTCAGTCATTTGTCGGAACCGCCGATATTGGACCACCAAAGCATATACATACATACGCGCATATGTAAATCCCATACAAACTGAAAACTGCACATTGTTTCCCTTAGTTCAGTATATCAAGTATAATGATTTAAATATTCCCGTTTAATTTTATCCCATTATAAAAATTATTAAATTATATTTGCTGTTTATTAAAAAATTAAATTTGTGAAACCGAGTTGAAGAAAAAAAAGATTTGCGAAAATTGTAGATATATGAAAAGCGAAAGCGGTCTTTATGGCTTCGCTTGACAGTTGAGAAAATAATGAGGGTTTCGAGCTTATAACAGTCATTTCGTTTTGGGTCTTAACAAATTGAAATTTACACCTAAAAATTTTGTTTTGATGCTTTCTATTCATATATGAACATATGCTTATGTATGTATGTAAGTAAGTATATATGTATATATCTTTTATTCTAAATATGTACCCTTAAAGAAATGTACATGTATTTATGTAGACATATGTATATGCGTGAAAACCACAAAAACTGTCACCTTCCCCACAGCAAAGTTTTGCATGAGTAAGCTGGTAAAGAAATGTCCTGATTGGCTGGTGGCAGTAGATGGCAGCGAACATTGTCACCCTCGTTGTCATTCATCGGCCGCATGTAGCACACGTTAAATCACCGCATCATCACATCAGCAAAGCAAACAGCATCGCATGACCTATCATCCGAGATCGTGGTCGAAGTCGAGAGTGCATGAAACAATTGAGCGACCGCCAATCGTCAGACGAACGTCGCGCGTCGCGCGTCGCCCAACGCATGTCGCCCATTAGCCAACAGTTGGCGGTCGATAGCAATGCGCTACCTCACAACCTCTCATTGCGTTCGCTTACGATGACCTAGTGGTGCTGCATGTGCCTGGGCCGGCTGGCATTTACCTACCGGTTAGTGTCATAAGGGAATAAAGGTAGCTTGAAGATGGGTGGTAGAAACACATGCTGTATACTACGTCACATACTATGTACCAGAACCCGATCCACTTACGTACGCACGCTACGATTCATTAATAGATCTTGTAATGTGTACTCATACTAGTGCGCCGCATAGTGGTAATGTAGTAGTGCAGAGTACTCGTGCGTATAACGTATCTGAAGTGATTTGTAAACAAATTAAGGGCGTGCACGTGTCAACCTCGTTAAACTTCCACTTAGGATACCTTAAACGCCGCCGAAAGACGTTCGCACCGTTGCGACGGTAGTCCAACCGATATACCAGCAGATAAACAGCCGCAAAGAGAGCCGCCTCACTACGTACGCACATGCATATTCTTCTATTTTGGTAGTATATAGAACGTATGACTTTATGCACTACACTTACCGTGTAAAGGAAACCAACAATCATAAGTTTTACCTATTAATGATAAGCTAGAGTGACCAAGTCTCTGTAATACATACTATATGTATGTATGTATAATAGCTCGTACATGAAGCTTTGTCAAATATTACATTTTTAATGTTCACATAAGTATTTTACTCAAGGTGAGGACCAACTTTGTAAAATATATTGAAAAACAAGTAAGGAAGGGCAAAGTTCGGGTGTCACCGAACATTTTATACTCTCGCATGATAAAGTGATAATCGAGATTTCATTATCCGTCATTTACATATTTTTCAAATACCGTATTTGTGTAAAGTTTTATTCCGCTAACATCATTGGTTCCTAATGTATATACTCGTATTATACAGAAAAGGCATCAAATGGAATTAAAAATAGCGTCATATTGGAAGAAGGCGTGGTTGTGAACCGATTTCACACATATTTCGTACATGTCATCAGGGTGTTAAGTTATGAAGTTATGGTGCCAAGAAATACGTGTACCAAGTTCCATCATGATATCTCAATTTTTACTCAAGTTACAGCTTGCACGGACGGACGGACAGACGGACGGACGGACAGACAGACATCCGTATTTCAACTCTACTCGTCACCCTGATCACTTTGGTATATATAACCCTATATCTGACTCTTTTAGTTTTAGGACTTACAACCGTTATGTGAACAAAACTATAATACTCACCTTAGCAACTTGGTTGCGAGAGTATAATAAATGCTCTTATTAGCAGAAACCAAATCTGTAATATACTATATAAATGTAAAATCTCTGAAAACAGGTTACATTTTTAGAATTTTAAAATAAAAGAAAGTAGTATTTGCTGAGAAGCCTTCAATGCTTACTTACTACTGTTAGAATGTACTCCATAGTCTGAAGTGTTACATTTTCATAACCGCTCAACATGTTGTTACAGAGTTCCTAAGTTTTGTTCGCCTAACAGTTGTTTGTAAGATCTAAAACTAATCAAAATAGTTATAGATGAAAGGTTAATATATAGATAGAAATTATCCTGAGTTGCTCATACTCATTGAATTGTGAATGTCTGTATGCCCGCGGCAGCAATAACTTGAGCTGAAAATGAAAAAAAGTTATTCCATGTTCACAATATCAACTCAATTGGTTAAAAAATATTAGCTTGACACTCTTTTGTCTTTTGTCACCATCCTTTCACCATACAGTTTTTAAATCAAGCACCAGTAAAATTATCGAAATAATCATTCGCACGAATAGAGGCTTGACGTACAATGTGTCCCTTAAATAATCGAACAGCATTGAAAACGTCCCGAAGTTTTTTGAAAAATTTTAACTCATGCACATAAATTTAATGAAGGTCAAAAAACCGACCAAGTTTTGATCGAAAAACCAGATTTCTGTCATCATCTGATCTAACACCAGAATTTTGCCGAAACTGAAATCCATCATAAAAGAAGCATGCGCTGGGCACACCTCGGATACTATTTGTGCCAATTTTTCCAATCCTCGAACGGTCGTTTAACTTTGGCGAATAGCCAGAAGTCACACCGAGCTAAATCGGGCGAATGCGGTGATTGCGGTGATTGCGGCACGCTAATGGTTGAAAATTTGATAAAAACTCACGAAAAATCAATGCAGTATGCAACAATTCATCATCGCTGTGCAAAAATCAAGAGCTGTCGGTCCATAATTCCGGCGTCCTTTTAGGAATAGCTTCGCGCAAACCACGAATTATTGACGTTCGAAACGAAGTCGGAGTGCACCACACCTACATAATCGAAGAAAACTTCGACCGATTGATCATCTGTTTCCGAGTCGGAAGCATAGCTCCACGACTCATCGCCAGTAATAATACGTTTCATGGCATCCTGGAGATCGGAAAGAATTGTTTCACAGACGTTAACGTGACGCTATTTTTCGAAAAAATTAATTGATTTTGAAACCAATCGTGCTTTCACTTTTCTTAGGCACAATTAAACTCTCAAAATGGACTCCACTGATCCTTCATACCTTCCTCCTTTCAACGATGCCAGTAAGAAATCCGACTGATAATCGCCGTTTCTGAAACATCAGTTCTTTTATTTTATTGACATGTTGATCATTAGTTTAAGTTGGCGGCCGTCCTGGACGTAGTTGGTCCTCAACGCGACCTTTTCCAATGCACCAAAAATTTTATTCCGCATACAAAATTTAATAGACCTTCTTTGTTGAAAAATTTCGCTCATCGTATATGTATATCCCGGAATCAGGGGCGGATCCACGGAGGGGGAACTGCGTAGAGTGGTCAAAGTTAAAGTTATTCATTTTTCCCATCATAAGTGACTCTCCGCGAAGAAAAAGACTTTGAGTTGCAAGTACAAAATTATAAAGTTAAAAGTATTTTGTTCCCTTCAAAGTAGTCCTCCTCAGACATAATACACTTGTGTTCAGCAATTTTGAAACGAACTTCGCTGCCACACGCTTCATTGCATGGCATGAGCAAACTGATATACCGACATCTTCAGCAATTTCTCTAATAGTGATTCGACTGTTCTCTAAAACAATTTTCTTAACTTTTCTCGACTTTCTTTGAAAAGCTGGTACCACTTGCAAACATTTTTTTTACTCAGAGTACGCTCACGGTACGCCACTGTCAACATTTCAAATGTTTTTGAGCACTTAAGGGGGTACTCTCATGTGAACGCATACATTTAACCACTTTTTAGGAAAATTTTTTTATGCGACAACAAAATTCAATCATTTTAATATATTATACATATTTTTATTTGTATTTTGAAATGTACAAAAAAAAATTGTTTCGTTTTTTACATTTTTAATATTTTTTTTTAAATCAAAGTAGTCCCCAAAAATCGAATGGATTATTATTCAGTAGTTCTGTGGCTATCGTCCCTACAAAATATAATCAATTTCATTAAAAACAAAAAAAAATGTCGAACTTCAAAAAAAAGGCACGAAAATCTTGTTTTTTGTTTGAAAATATTTTCGAAAATAAACAATTCTGGTAGGGACGATAACTATAAATGAGTAGAAGAACATATGTAAATTTTAAAGCAATCGGTTGAATACTTTTTTTTTAGGACCATGACAGTTTCAGAAAATGATGATTCGAGAAAAATGCAGACTTGTCATGGCGCCTGGTAGACAGTCGCTTACGACACGTCGGCGACTATGAGCTGTAACTTATCAAATACTATGAATTTCGGTCTGAATTTTTCACAGCATGTTTTCAATAGGTTTTACTGTCAAAATATAAAAAAAATCGATTTTTCGAAGTGATTACATGAGAATACCCCCTTAATTACATTTTTCACGCAAAATGCAAATTCTTTAATCCATTATTTTCATCTATTTTTTATGCCTAGTTATAACGAACAAAATAAATACAAGTATGCCATATTTGTTAGCTGAAACTGTAAACATATTTTCGAGAACATAACAAATTTAAAAAAAGGATAATCGAATTTACGTTGTCCGCGAAATTTCAAAATTCGCTCTATGTTAAATATGAACAGTATATTTATTAAATAACACCACCAACAATGTCAGCCTGGAAATCCAACGCAGGCTTGCCAACAGGTGCTACTTCGGACTGAGTAGGCAATTGAAAAGTCCTCTATCGACGAACAAAAACCAAACTCTATAAGTCGCTCATAATTCCCGTCCTGCTATATGGAGCAGAGGCTTGGGATGAGTCGACGTTACGAGTTTTCGAGAGAAAAATTCTGCGAAAGATTTATGGTCCTTTGCGCTTTGGCCACGGCGAATATCGCATTCGATGGAACGATGAGCTGTACGAGATATACGACGACATTGCCATAGTCAATAGGTTGCATCAGATGGGGGCAACTCCCAATCCGCCAAGTCTGCCGGTTTACCGTATATTTTGCGTCATTGAAATCAAAATGTTCACTCATACAAACATATGCAGTGACAGGCAAAAGTCGACATACATACATGCCCAGTTTCAATGGTTCTGGAAGAACTAAAACTTTTTAGAAAGATGTGGTGATACAATTTTATTTTAATCTACGATATCTTACACATTGACCGTTACTGTGTATATACATACCGATATCCGCAGTTTTAAAAATCCTCCAGTTGGGTTCAAATACCTAGAGGAAGTATTGTCCCGATTCATTGATGCTTTATTTATGCATCGTAAAGTGAAGGGAACAGATGAAAACTAAAAGTTTAATTTTAAAACTACAGCATAAATATTTCGAAGCAAAGCTATGAAATTGGTTCAATTGGTGGCTGGAATATGCGTTTTCACCTTAAAGTCGTCGGTGACACGTTCATGAACTAATTTGGCATTGACATTGCGAAAAGCTAAATATGCGCCCCGGACGCAACGTCTTGGGGGCGGCAAAACGATCTTCGCTGTTTTTTAATATTCAGAAAAATACTTCAACAAATTTTTTACAAAATTTATTATAAAAGATAAAGAGTTGTACACTCACAATGTAATAATCTGAATAACAATGAAAAATATTAATTTTTACTCGAATACTCTTCAGTCTTTGAATTTGTCTTATATCTTTTGGCTTATATCTTTCATAAAAATAGTGATAGAACTTAAAGATGCACTTTTCTAGCTTTGATCGCTGCAGTTTCACATTCTATTGAGAGAATCGCAAGATTGGACAGTCTACTCTGACTCATGGTCGATCTCAAGTAAGATTTGATCAATTTAAGTTTGTTAAAAGATCTTTCACAAGATGCAACTGATACAGGTATAGTGAGTGAGTAGTATTCTTAAAGCTGTCTCTAACGTCTTGTAGGCTTCCAGTCCCATTGAAGAAATGTATAATAAAACTTTTTCTGGCGAAAATCCAATTTGTTCTTCGTTTTTCTTCGCTCTCTTTAATAAAACTAGGACGTAGATGTCTTGTAAATTTGCTATCAATTTCCTCAAAAACCGTATTGTGAGAATTTTGGAACTTCAGAATTTGCGTGGCTTCTAGTTCCTAAATTTTGTATACTTAATATCGAAGATATTTTGTAAAAATTCACTTTTGTTCGAACCACCTCATGAAACTTGTAGGTAGGTAGATAAAGGGGGGCGGCAGAACATCCTTGGCCCCGGGCGCCCGAAGTTGTAGCTACGCCACTGCTTTCCGTAATGATGTATAAATATATAAATTTGTATAAATTATTATTTTTTTCGTATGTGGGTTTTTTGGTACAAAAAAATTTCGAGTTTGTAGATGAGCGTAATTAGGAAGCCGACGTGAAATCGGACGATGGCGTGGCATCGCCAGCTTTTTGCTGAAATCCCATATTTTTAGTACGTGGCATTCTTATGTCACATTTTCGTTCAGTTCAGTTTCCAGTACACAAATCAATACGCAATTAATATAACGGGATGAAACTTTGCGGGAACAATGTCTTTAGTGTATGCCACTTTATGACCAAAAAATGTTTCAATCCAATAAAAACTGTTCAAGCACCAAGGTACCGAATATTTAGACCCCGGTACCTATAGTTGACTTTTGATCGAAAATGTCAGGTGACTTTGTACCGCGAATATTGGCCAATATGTGAGTCACCCCAATGAAAATAAGAGAGCATGTTTTACTCATGACAGTGTATCTTTGTGCCTAAAATAGATAAATTTAAGCTAAAACTTGGCCTAACCCCTATATAACTAATATCAGGATTTTCGAACATCCGGCTGACTTTACGCCATACGATTGGTTTTACACCTTAAAGTATTTCTCTGGCTTTGATTCTAGTAAGTTGCAAGAGCATAAATTGTTCGGTTGCACCCGAATTTAGTCCTTCCTTACTTGCTAATATTTGAATTTTTTTAGCTTTGATATTTTATATTATGAAAAAGCTAAATGTGTGCAAAACCATCTTTACAAATTGAACAGTGGCTATGCGTTGGTTACTAACTGAAGCATGACTGCCTGTCCGTCCGTCGGTTCGTCCATCTTTGCAACCTAACTACCATATACCGCTTCTACGGTAATTTTTAATGAAATCCATAACTGACCTCTTTCTATTAAGAGTGTATCCTCTTGCCTAAAATAGAATAAATCAGACAATACTTCCCATAGTTTAATAACACCGGAAGGTATTTCACCGGCCTTAAACCTTGTAAGTTTTCAGTTAGTTGCACCCGAACTTAGCCCTTCCTTACCTGTTTTGGATTTACATCTCACATAACTATTATAATTTTTCCTTGATGTACCGAGCTTACTCAATTCAATCGTCCAAACAGCGAATTATTTAATAATTTCATAAACAAATTCCGTTTTCATACAGAAAAATACTAACTGAAGTCGATTAATTTTTTCCAAGTGAACAACTTGTTTAATATCTCATAGAGATATGGAATTTTGGTTCAAATTAATTGAATCACTCTCTCTCGCTTACTCTGAGAAAAGCAAGAAGTTAGACAACTTGATAATTAAAAAATCAATACATTTTTACAGTCCAATTTCTTTGTCGTAAGAAACTGCGCAATAGACCTTAGGTCGCTGGACAATCCTCATTTATTTATCTAATCTAACTGTATTTGTGTTATAATGTACTATATATCCACGATTCGGTAATTTTCATTGAGACAACTCAAATATTGGCCGATATATCAAGCATAAAGTCACCTGGAAGTTTAAAAAACTTTATATTAGGTATATAGGGGCT